>NW_025110821.1:0-296295 GCF_015476425.1 Leptopilina heterotoma
CCCCGTAGAAGAACCTCAAGAAATTGAAGTTACGGCAGAGTTCACGCAATACCTTCCGTAAATAAGGAAGATGGAAATAGTGTCATAGATGCTGCCTCCAAAGTACAGGAGAAATCAAGAGCTATGAATAAAAGGAGAGTTCCTTTCCACCCCTATGGAAGACAGCTATGAAAATACATCTGGAGGTAGTGGAGGAGCAAAAAAAGCAGACTGAAGCTTTAGAGAAGGCCATCCTGGCGATCGAAGCGGCGTATATAAAAAATACTCCTAATGAGCTCAAAATTCGAGTCAATTTCGCTAAGGAGGTCTTCGGGACCTTCGGCCTTACCTGTCAGTGGATCTCAGGCACATGTGGAAAATCCCAAAGAAGAGTGGAAAAAGGTTTCCAAAAAACAAAAGAACAAAAAAAGGTTAAGGAGAATAAAAAAGAAGAGAAAAAGCATCCTCAAAAAAAGGAGAATACGGAGGCTATTCGAATAAAAGTATTCAACGAAGATACTTATAAAGATACCTTTAGGCAGGTGAAGAAGTCAGTCGACCCCTCTGAAACCGGGACAGAAATTCTGTCAATCAGAAGATCAAGAAAGCAGGAGAGCTCGTTATTCTTCGACGGAATCAGGGTGTTTCTAGTTTTAGTAGTAAACTGGCTGAAGCCCTTAAAGATAAGGCAGATGTCTGCCCTATTGTGACTAAAAGGTCTCTAGAGATTAGAGACCTAGACGAAACAACGGAGGTCGATGAAGTCACAGAGGCGGTGAGCCAAACTTTGGGCAGGACCGACTTAGAAATGTCATGTCGACTTATCCCGTTAAGCCGAGGAGAAAAAATTGCAGTTGTGCAACTTCCGGAAGCAGACGCGGATTCTCTGCTAAAGACGGCTAAGGTAAAGATCGGTTGATAAATTGTAGAATCCGACCAAAGGGAGGTGGACAGATGCTTTAGGTGTCTTTGTTATGGACATCTGTCGAAAGCCTGTCAGAAGCCGGACCGGAGTAAGGTTTGCTGGAAATGTGGCTCTCCTGATCATTCCCACAAGGATTGTAAAAACAAACCTGTTTGTTTAACTTGTGTGGACAAAGGGGAGAAGGAGATCAACCACAATCCAGGAACTGGGTCTTGCCCATTTATAAGGAGGAACTCAGAAAGCTAAGGGCAAGGAATTAAGGTTCCTTCAGGTCAACCTCGGCAGAGGACGCGTCGCTCAAGATCTCCTGATGCAGACTGCCAGGGAGAGAGGAGCTGATGTACTGCTTATAAATGAGCAGTATAAGAAGCATATATACTCAAACTGGTTTCAGGATGCATCAAGAGATCAGGCATAATGATATGCAACCCCGGGCTTGCCATCGGGAAATTTTTGGAGACAGGTGACGGTTTCGTTTGGGTAGAGGTTGCGGGTGTTCGAATTTACAGCTGCTACTTCTCCCCAAATGATCCCTTGCAAAATTCGACACCGAGATCCTCTCTCTTGAGGAAAGTCTTAAGACTTGCGTCGGGGATGTCCTCATTGCGGGTGATTTAATAGTAAGTCACCGGAGTGGGGAGAGAGTCGTCTTGACAGGAGGGGGATCTTGGTCACCGACATGATCTCCGCAAATGGCCTGGTGGTTTTGAACCGGGGCAAGGAGTTCACGTTTAGGAGGGGAGTATCAAGATCTATTCTTGATTTAACAATTGCGACTCCCCGACTAGCCCGCAGAACAAGTGAATGGAGGGTACTGGACGAGGAAACAATGAGTGACCACCAGTACATAGAGTTTTTAGTCTCCGAGGAGAATTCCAGAGGGCGCGTCGCTCCTAAATATGGTAGCAAGAGCCCCTCTTGGAACCTCAGGAGGCTAAACAGGGAGAAGCTGGTGGAATCCCTGGAAGAGTCGCGATTTATTCGAGAACTAAACTGGGTGAGGAAACCGGCTTCTTTAAAGGGTATAGTGCGAGAGGCAAAGGCGAGTGATTGACAAGCTTGCAATCACTCTATGCCTCGCCGGCAGAAAAGAAAAACTGGAAAGGGATCTATGTACTGGTGGAATGAAGAACTAGCCTGTCTTAGGAGAGACTGCCACGCAGCTAGGAGGAAGTTTACCCATTCTAAGGGAAACCTCCAGCTGCGGGAAACATGGCATAAAGCCAGGCGGACTTTTAAGCAGGCCGTGAAAAGTAGCCAACGCCGTTGCTGGAAGGACCTGATCGGAGATTCCGAGAAGGATCCGTGGGGTTTGGCCTTTAAGATTGTCGCTAAGAAATAACGACAAGGCATAAAACCCCTGGTTTGGATGATCCGATTTGGGTCCTAGAAATCATAAAGGCACTGTTTCCCTATGTGGAACCTAGCCCCAGAGGACTATACTCACTGCGTAGTACGAGACGAGGAGCTCTTCACGATTGAAGAATTAAAAAAAGTGGCAAAGACGTTAAGAAACGGCAAAGCGCCGGGCAATGATGGCATCCCGAGCGAAATCTCGAAGAAAAGAGGTTGTCGCAGTGGATCCACAGTTGCTTCTTGACGTATTTAATAGCGTGCTTGAAAGCCGGAGAGTTCTTCGATGACTGGAAAACGCAGAAGTTGGTCCTTCTCAGGAAAGGCGATAAACCTCTGGATAAGGTAACATCGTTCAGACCAATTTGTTTATTGGATACGATGGAAATTTCTAGAGGGAATGGTTCTACAGAGACTTCAGGAAATCCTGATAGGCGAAAATAGCCTATCGGAGAATCAATTTGGCTTTCGGAAAGGCCGGTCAACAGTCGATGCAATACTCACTGTTGTAAACCAGGCAAAGAAAGTCAAAGAGGACAAGAAGAAAGGATTCTGCGCGCTTGTCTCCATCGACATACGTAATGCGTTTAATTCCGCAAGGTGGGACAATTGCATCGAGGCGATGCGTCGTAAAGGGGTACCAACCTATCTGTTGTGAATGATAGACAACTATCTTAGCAGCAGATGGGTTGAATACAAGAGCGATGCATGTCATCTCAAACATGAAATGACATGCGGAGCTCCCCAAGGATCAAAGGTGGGTCCATTCATATGGAACGTCATGTACGATGACTTCCTTAGAATGGATTTACCTGAAGATACGATAATGGTTGGCTTTGCGGACGACGTTATTATAGTGTGTGGCGCGGAGAGTCCTGAGATTCTGGAAATAAGGATCAACGACAGTCTGAGACGAGCGAAGTTCTGGTTAGATCTCAACGGCCTGCAAATGGCTATAGAGAAGACAGAAGCTTTGCTCGTGACGGGTAAGAGATCCTTTACAGTCCCAAAGATTCGTATAGGACAAACTGAAGTCTCCTGGGGAAACAGTCTGAAGTACCTGGGAGTGACGTTGGATCGAAAATTAAAGTTCGACCAACATGCTAAGATCACGTCACTGAATGCCGCGACTGTATGGGAAACCTATCTAGGATGATGCCCAATGTCGGTGGCCCCAGGGAAAAGAAACGCCGATTAGTGGCGACCGTGGTTCAGGCAAAGCAGCTCTACGCTGCACCTGCATGGGCTGAGTCCCTAAAGAACCGCGGCATCTCTGATGAGCTACTCTCTGCGCAGGGTGGTTGTGCGCGGAGAGTAGTTTCAGCCTACAGAACAGTTTCAACGAGCGCTGCTTTGGTTCTTGCGAGCCTTCCGCCAGTAGACTTACTGGCGAGGGAAAGACAGGAAGTCTTCCAACTCAATAAACATCGCGCTTCCTCGCAAGAACAACAGAGTAATAATCTCCTCAAAGCGGTTATCCGAAAAGAGGCGAGATGTAGACTCGTTAAAAGATGGCAAGAGAGATGGGATGGGGATCCTAAAGGAAGGTGGACATACCGCCTGATCCCCAACCTCGCCACTTGGCTAGACAGAAAGCACGGAGAAGTTGGCTACTACCTGACCCAAGTGTTGTCAGGTCACGGATGTTTCCGACAGTACCTTCATAGGTTCAAGATTAAGAGAGAAGCAAAATGCGCCTACTGTGACGCTTCAGTAGATGACGCGGAGCATACTCTCTTTCATTGCGGGCATTGGAACCATGATAGAATGGCTATGTTCACGGCAGTTGGCTTTGAAATCAACGTCGATAACATGGTTCTACCATGGTTCAAAACGTGGGACTCCTGGAGGCATATTGAAACTTTCATTATTAAAATAATGGGGAAAAAGATAGAGACGGAAGACGAGGTTGACCGGAAGAATCCAATGCTCATCGGTGGTGGGAGCGTGGGGGGAGGAAAGCAACTAGTTTTTCCTCCCACCCACGCTCCCACATTGTATGGGCGGATTAAAAGCTCGTTAAGGAGTAGGACAAGGGACAACCACTTTGCGAAGTTCAAGGCCTGACGGTAGTACCGCATGTGGCATCAAATGTCCCAAACAAGACGGGAGTGGTTTTTTAGTGGGTCGACCAAAACAAGAGCGGTCATCCCCACATAACCTGAAATTCATTGCTCAGTATCTGAATTCACAGATTTTCCACTTCCGACTACAAAAAAAAAAAAAAATAATAAATAATAATAATAATAATAATAATAATAATAATAATACTAATAATAATAATAATAATAATAATAATAATAATAATAATACTAATAATAATAATAATAATAATAATAATAATAATAATATAATAATAATAATAATAATAATAATAATAATAATAATAATATATAATAATAATAATAATAATAATTTTTTTTTTTTTTTTTTTTTTTTGCGTGGGAAGTGGAAAATCTGCTATAACCTTGGAGGCCTACTTCCAAGTCAGATACCTGGAGCCCGTAATCCTTAGGTTATATGGGGATGACTGCTCTTGTTCTGGCCGACCCACTAAAAACCACTCCCTTTTGAGACATATCTCCCCTGGCGGAACTGCTGTCAAGCTTACATCGCCAGTGGAGGTCTCCTTACCTACTTCCAGATCCAAGTCCTTAACAAGGCGCCAGCTGAAGAGGGAGGAGTTCCAATTACGGTCTCCTCCGTCCCTCCGCGAGCGCCCCGCCGAGCAGCAGGAATTCTCCAGGGTAATCTCGCCCTTCTGTCGTTCTCCTTCCTCCACATAACTTCGATGACAAAAGTCTCGATTCTCGCCATGAGTCCGCGCTCTGCAACATAATTGAAACCATATTCTCGACCGTGACTTCAGTGCCCACAGCCGAAAACATGGCTTCCCTAAGTTCACGCCAGTGCCCGCAGGAAAAAAGCGTGTGCTCCGCGTCGTCAGTGTGCTCTGCTTCGTCGTCACCCGAACCGTTACAGTACACACATTTCGCGTCTGCTTCTATTTTAAACCGATAGAAGTACTGTCCGAAACAACCATGACCCGACATCGCTTGTGTAAGGTAGTAGCCTACTTCACCATGTTGTCTTTCCAACCATGTGGCGAGGTGGGGAATTAGGCGATGAGTCCATCTACCTTTCAATTCCCCATCCCATCTCTCCTGCCAACTCAGAACGAGTCTTTTTCTTGACTCTAAGCGGATTAGAGCTTTGAGTCTTTCTCTACACTCCGGGTTGCCTACCAGATCTTTGGAGAGCTGGAAATTCTCCTGCCTTTCCATCGCCAACAAATCCATTGGCGGTAATCTAGCAAGCACCCGAAGAGCGCAATCAGACACCGTTCTGAAGGCTGACGTTATTCTCCTTGCTGGCTCTCTCTGGGCCGAGAGAAGTCTGTCAGAGATGCTGTGGATCTTAAGGGCTGAAGCCCATACAGGGGCAGCATAAAGCTGCTTTGATTGAACCACAGTCGCCACCAGTCTTCGTTTATTTTCCCTGGGGCCACCGATATTGGGCATCATCCTCGAGAGGTTTCCCATGCATTCGGTGGCTTTGAGTGTTGAGATGTTAATATGTTGGCTAAAACTTAAACGTTTGTCCAACCACACTCCCAGGTACTTAAGCTTATTTCCCCATGCGACTTCAGTTCCTCCCATTTCAATCTTCGGGGCTTCATAAACTCTCCTGTCTGTGACGAGTAGAGCTTCGGTCTTCTCGAGAGCCATTTTCAGACCATGCCGATATAACCAAAATTCAGCTCGCCGCAGACTATCTTCAAGTTTTATTTTTAGCAGTCTCAAATTCTCGTCGTAACATATCAAAAGCACGTCGTCCGCGAACCCGGATATAGACGTATCTTCGGGTAAGTCCAACCTCAGAAAACCGTCATACATAACGTTCCAGATGGTTGGCCCCACCTTTGATCCTTGGGGAGCTCCGCATGTCATTTTCTCTTTGATATGACATGCATCGCTCTCGTAGACAACCCATCTGTCGCTAAGATAGTTGTCTATTATTCGCAACAGATACGTTGGTACCCCTTTACATCTCATTGCTTTCATACAAATATCCCATTTCGCGGAATTGAACGCGTTACGGATATCAATTGAAACGAGCGCGCAAAATCCCTTCTTCCGTCCCTCTTTGACCTTTTTCGCCTTTTCGAGAACTGCTAAGATCGCGTCTACTGTCGACCGGCCTTTTCTAAAACCGAATTGATTCTCTGATAAGCTATTTTCGCCTACCAGGATTCCCTGAAGTCGCTCTAGAATCATTCCCTCTAGAAGTTTACCCATCGTGTCCAATAAACAAATTGGTCTAAACGATGAGACTTTATCTAGAGGTTTATCCCCTTTTCTCAAGAGGACCAACCTCTGTGTTTTCCAGTCACTGAAAAACTCTCCACTCTCGAGACATGTATTAAAGACGTCGAGGAGTAACTCTGGATACACAGCGATTACCTCTTTGAGGATCTCGTTGGGTATTCCGTCGCTGCCTGGCGCTTTGCCGTTCCTCAACGTCTTTGCCACCTTTTTAAGCTCCTTCAGCGTGAAGAGCTCCTCTCTTTGCACTACACAAGAGGAAAAGTCCTCCCTAGGGCCAGATTCCACATGGGGAAACAGCGCCTTAATAATCTTTCGGACCCAGATCGGATTGTCAAGACCGGGGGTTCTTTGCCTCGAAACTAGTTTTTTAGTGACGACTTTGTAGGCCAAACCCCATGGGTCCTTCTCCGCTTCTCCGATCAGGTCCTTCCAACACGATTTTTTGCTACTCTTTATAGCCCGCTTAAAAATATGCCTGGCTTTGTGCCACTCTTCTTGCAGCAGAAGGTCTCCCTTTGAATGGGTGTATTTCCTCCTCGCTGCGTTGCATTCTCTTCGTAAGCGGGCTAATTCGTCGCTCCACCAGTACAGAGCACCCTTCCTAGCTTTTGTTTGGTGCCGGCGAGGCATAGAGTAATTGCACGCTGCAATAATAACTCGCCTCGCCTCACGCACTTTGTCGCCCACAGAAATTGGCTTCGTCATCCAGCCTAGCTCATGTATAGCTCGAGCCTCGGCCAGAGACTCCGCCAACTTCTCCCGATTTAGCCGTCTGAGGTTCCAGGAGGGTCTCTTGTGGCCAACATGCGGCTTGATGTTCCCTCCCCGATTTATCTCAGCGACTATCAACTCTATGTACTGGTGGTCACTCATAGTTGTTTCGTCCAGCACTCCCCACCGCACTATTCTACGGGCCACGCGGGGCGACGCAATTGTCAAATCGATGATAGACCCTGACACCCCGCGCTTGAACGTGAACTCTTGTCCCCGGTTCACCACCACTAAATCGTTTGCTGCGACCATGTCCGAAACCAAGGTTCCCCTCCTGTCTAGACGAGTCTCTCCCCATTCCGGCGACTTACTATTAAAGTCTCCCGCAATGAGGACATCCCCGCCGAAAGCTCTGATGCTTTCTTCAAGAGCCTGAACCTCGGCGTCGAACTTTTTAAGGGGATCGTTTGGAGAGAAGTAGCAGCTGTAAACGCGTACCCCCGCCACCTCCACCCAAACGAAACCCGCGTCGGTCTCCAGAAAGTCACCAATGGTGATGTCCGGGTTACATATTTGGATACCTGATCTCTTGGATGCATCCTCAAACCAGACAGAGGATTCTGGCTTCCTATACTGCTCACTGAAAAGCAGTATATCAGCTCCCCTCTCCCTGGCAGTCTGCATCAAGAGATCTTGCGCGACTTTTCCTTTCCTGAGATTAACCTGGAGAAACCTAAGCTCTGGACTTTAGATCTGTAAGCATCTTCCAGTACACCGGACAGGCCCTGCTCCCTGAAGGATGTTTTGTGTCCTCCATCCCACGATCGGAACAGTCAATGCACTGGGCTGCCCCCTTGCACTGACCCCTCCTGTGGTCGAGACCGCCACACCTCCAGCAAGCCTCCTTTCGGTCCGGCCCACTGCATCCTCCAGCCAGATGGCCGTAACAGAGGCATCTAAAGCACCTCTCTACTTCCACTCTGGCGTGGACTCTGCAGTTGACCCACCCGTATTTTTACTCGCCTGGCCTTTAGTAACGACTCCGCTTCCGTTTCCGGGAGCCGTAGAATGGCCTTCTTCGTATTACCATACCGAGCGAAAAGCTGACACGGCAATTCTAAATCCGGCCTGCTAAGTGCACCCCGGACCGCCTCTACAACATCTTGTTGGACTATGGTTTCGTCAAGGTCTAAAATTTCTATCGACCTCATCGAAACCACAGTCCTTACTTCTGCTTTTCCCTGAAGCGCAGCGGTCAAAGCACTGCCGAAACCCAAGACGCCCTGTCCCTTTTTGAGAACCAGAAGGAGATCATTCCTTTTGGTCCTCCGAATCGACAATATCTCCGTCCCCGTATCCTCAGGCCTAACCGCCGCCTTCATTTTACTAATTATGTTCGGATCTTTTGCGGATATCACAATTGCATCCGTCGATTTTTCTTTCTTTTTACGTGAGGGTCGATCGGTCTCATTGTTCGACTCCCCCGTCATTTCTATCAACTTTTCTTCATCCCTTTTCTTTTTTTCTTTTTCTTCTTTTTTTTGACCTCTTTCCAGGTTTCATTTTCCTGGAGAGAGTTCAATTTCTCCTTTTCTTCGGCAGCAGGCTTGCTGTCCCTTGGGTCCAGCTCGCCTGTTTTGCCCTTCTTTTTCTCAACTTTCTCTGGTGGTGTCCCAGAGGCATCTCTCTTTCTTCCTTTTCTTTCAGAGTTCGGAGTCGCCAAGGGTATTGTCCCCTGGCGGCCTCGAGCTCTCTTCTGGCTGAGGGAATCCACTATCTCTAAATTATGAGAAAAGCAGGCCCCCTCCTCCATCATATCCTTTAAGATGCCTCTGAGGCTATCACTATGGTGATATGCCTCTCTGGCACTGATTTTCACCTCCCTGGAGTTGTTCTTGAGCATCCCTTCCTTTACTATTTCTAGTGATTTGAAGAGCTGCTCAACCACCACAGACTGCTTCTCCATAAGTCCGAGAATGACTTGCCATTCTTCGACGATCGGTGAAGCAGTCCGCGATATCAAGGTCTCCTTTTCCTTTTCAATGATGGACTCAGAGGAAACTACGCTCTCCGTCTCCATCATCACTTTTCCGTCACCGTTATGGTCAGAAGGACCAGTGTGCTGTTGGCCCCCTCCAAAATCCGTGGGCCTTGCGTCGACCATCGGGGCTTTCACCCAATCGGAATCGACGGCAGGATTAGCCTCTGTCGAGGTACCTGCTTGGAGGATAACGTTCGTTACATCACACATTTCATTAAAACGTAGCTCGGTATTTGATATGGGTGTGATACTTAACAGTGTAAGTGTATATGTGTCGTGTTATGTAAGTGGGTGTACCCATATCAGTGTGAAAAAGAAGTGTATTTATGTATATGTTGCTTGAGGAGCTCTGGAGGCCGGGACCAGCCGGAAATCCCCTTACGTACTTCGCGACCAGGAGAATAACGCGTTTATAGCGCATCCCACACTCATACTCAGGAAGAAGCCTCTCCGGAGGGTTCCCCTTTCACCTCACCAACATAAAGGCGCCGTTTATAGGCTTAAACCTTTCAGATTCATACATCAACTCCTGCTATCCCGCAAGCTGAATCCCCCCAATCTGCGTCTCGAGCGCATGACTTAACATGATCAGACGTGCCGGCAGAGATGGCTAGCGTGGATAACAGGAGTTGCCCATTCGTGGAAGATGCCGTTTATAGACTATGTCTTCCCAATCGCCAAGACAAAACTGAACAAAATTTCATACTGAACCCACCGGTTCAGATTCTTCCTGTCCATTCAGAGGGATATTGTGTTTATAGCAATACCCTTCATTAACACCATTCCCTAACATACTGATATCCAGATGGTCCCCACCTCAAAAGCTCTCCAAACTACCCTCCTCCTCCTCCTAATAATAATAATAATAATAATAATAATAATAATAATAATAATAATAATAATAATAATAATAATAATAATAATAGCTAGGGAAAATGAGGTGGATATCCTGTTCTGCAGTGAGCAGTATCAAGGAAGCGACCTCGCACCTTGGTATCAGGATAAGGCGAAGAGAGCCGCCATCAAGCTGTGCAACCCAGAATTGCGGGTTGACAAGTTCTTGGAGACAAGCAGCGGGTTTGTGTGGATAGAGGTGGCTAACATACGTATGTATAGCTGCTACTTCTCACCCAACGACCCGCTGACCACCTTCGAAGCCAATATAGAAGACCTAGAATCGAGCCTCATAGAATCCAAGCTGGATGTCATCATCACTGGCGATTTTAATGCAAAGTCGCCAGAGTGGGGTGAGACGAGGCTCGACAAGAGAGGAATTCTGATTGGAGAAATGATCTCCAAGAACGATTTATTAGTTGTAAACCGGGGAAAAACATGGACGTTTAGACGAGGTGCGATCGGATCGATAATAGATCTAACGATAGCATCGTCTAATATATTTAGCCGCATAAGCGACTGGCGGGTCTCTGAGGAATATACAGCAAGTGACCACCAGTACATTGAGTTCTCAGTCTCAATGGGAGACACACGAGGAGGAAAGAGACAGGAAGCTCCTAGTCGCAAAACCTTCTCGTGGAACATTAAGAAACTCGACAAGGAGAAGTTCAGCCGGTCCCTAAAAGAATCTATCTTAATTGAGGATTCTGGTTGGGTGAGGAGGCCGAAAAGTCTAAATGGAGAGGTGCGAGCGGTGCGAAATATAATCGTCACCGCTTGCAATGCGTCGATGCCACGTCGCAAAGGCGCCTTTCCAAGGAAAAAAATCCTTGCACTGGTGGTCAGAAAAACTGTCCTCCTTGAGAAAGGAATGCCTCAAAGCAAGAAGGACATATACCCGTTCTAAGGGAGATCCCTTGCTGAAAGAGGCTTTCAAGGAGGCGAAAAAGGACCTCAAGAAAGAGATCCGCAAGTCGCGACGCCGTAGCTGGAAGGACCTAATCGAGGAGGTCGATAAGGACCCATGGGGTCTGGCTTTTAAAATCGTAACTAAGAAATTAGTGACGAGGCAAAAGACCCCCGGCCTGGACAATCCCGATTGGGTCAGAAAGATAATAAGTTCTTTGTTTCCTCCTGCAGAACCATACCTTAGAAGGGACTGGAGTTTTTGCAAAGTCGAAGAGGAAGAACTCTTCACACTTAGTGAACTGAAAAAAGCAGGCAAAAGATTAAAAACAGGCAAGGCGCCTGGAATCGATGGGATAAGTAACGAGATCCTAAAGTTGGTAATCTAAACTTCACCCCAGATTCTGCTTCGATGCTTCAATCTTTGCCTTGAGAGAGGAGAGTTCTTCCGCGACTGGAAGCGACAGAGGTTAGTCCTCCTAAGGAAAGGTGAAAAACCTCTAGATACGGTTTCATCGTACAGGCCTATATGCCTGCTAGATACGATGGGTAAACTTCTAGAGGATATGGTTCTCCAGAGAATGCAGGGCCACTTGACCGAAGAGAATCGTCTATCCGATTACCAATTTGGTTTCCGTAAAGGCAAGTCCACAGTTGATGCCATCCAGGCAGTTGTGGACATAGCCAAAGCAGGAAAAAACAAATTGGGACCTGGGAAAAAGAAGAGCTTCTGCGCGTTGGTAGCAATTGACATACGCAACGCGTTTAATTCCGCAAGATGGAAAGATCTCATCGAGTCGATGGAAAAGAAAAACATGCCGCCCTACTTGTTGCGGATAATGGATAATTATCTTAGCGACAGGTGGGTTATATATGAGGGAGACACCTGCACTCTCAGGGAAGAGATGCAGCGTGGGGCTCCTCAAGGCTCGAGGGTGGGTCCATTTGTATGGAATGTATCTTACGATGATTTTCTGCGAATGGATCTGCCCGAAGGTGCGATGATCATCGGCTTTGCGAACGACGCGTTGTTCGTGTGCACTGCCGAGAGTGAGGAGGCTCTTGGGACATTGGTGAACGAATGGCTGCGACTAGCAAAAAGCTGGCTGGATACCAGAGGTCTTGAAATGGCCCTGGAAAAGACCGAGGCACTGCTAGTCACAGACAGACGTGGTTATGAGCTCCCACGAATCGTGATAGACGGATTCGAGGTCAAGTGGAGTAAACAAATTAAATACCTTGGTGTGGAGTTGGATGGAAGGTTAAACTTCCACCACCACATGGCTACGGCGTCGAATAAGGCGATCGAGTGTGCGGCTAATCTTTCACGGTTAATGCCAAATGTTGGCGGACCCCGTGAACAAAAAAGAAGACTGGTGGCGAGTGTCGCCCACGCTAAAATGCTCTATGCAGCACCAGCGTGGGCCCCATCCCTGAGGAGTAAAAGATGTGTTACCATCTGTGAAAAGATACTGTCGGCGCAGAGATCGATAACAACGCGTATCATCTCTGCATATAAGACGGTATCTACGAGTGCTGTGCAGGTCCTTGCAAGTGTCCCGCCAGCAGATCTCTTGGCGAGGGAAAGGGAAGAAATGTTTCTCTTTTCTAAAGAAAGCAGTTCCTGGGATGAGGAATTAAGACCAAGCAAGGGCCTGATCCGCAAAGAAGCGAGGCACAGGCTCATAGAAAGATGGCAGGAAAGATGGGATGGTGAGGGAAAAGGTCGATGGACCTATCGCCTTATCCCGGCACTCGCCACCTGGATAAATAGGAAACACGGTCAGGTTTCCTATTATTTGACTCAGGCGCTCACAGGTCACGGGTGTTTTAACTCGTACCTGTGTCGCTTTAAATTACGCGAGAACGAGGTGTGTGCATATTGCCAGTTCCCTGAGGACAACGCGGAGCACACCCTCTTCTCATGCAAAAAATGGGACTTGGAGAGGCGGGCCATGTTCGAAGGTGTAAACAGTCAAGTTACACCGGAGAATATGGTATCGCTGATGACCCAGTCGGAAGAGAATTGGCGGCAAGTCGAGAACTTCATAATCTCGGTTATGTCGAGGAAGGATCTCGACGGCCGCCAAAAAGCGTAATTTAAACAGCTTTTAATTTGTTTGTTTGTTTTTTATTAATTTATTTTGTGATTTATTTGTCCCTATACATTTTTTTTAATTTGTTTTGTTTTTTTTATTCATCTTTGTACAATTTTATGTTTTCAATATTTTATACGCGTTTATTTTTATTTTTTTTTATATATCCGTTTATAATTTTATCTTTTGACTTTTTAAACTTCTTAAAATTTTTGTTTTTTATTGTTGTTGTGCTGTTAATTCCGCTTTTATATTGAAATAGTTTTAAATTTTTTAACTATTGACGCAGGAGAACCGCAGACACAGAACAAAGTCGCAGCAGCGATAGAGTTGGAGCGCCTCCCTCGAAGGCTAAAGTCTTACGACAGTTCCGAGGGAGGGTAAAGGGCTCCAAAAGAAGGGTTACGGGTTTTAGTGGGTCGGGCTGGTAGTAGGTCGCCAGTTTATTAAATTTATTATAACATTTATTTATTTATCCTTTTTTTTAAATTCCCTTTTTTTATTTTACCAACCCCACATAACCTTGGAGTGCGGAATCCAAGGTATCTGTAAACAGATTTCCCAAAATTCCCTAAGCAAAAAAAAAAAAAAAAAAAAAAAAAAAATAATAATAATAATAATAATAATAATAATAATAATAATAATAATAATAATAATAATAATAATAATAATAATAATAATAATAATAATAATAATAATAATAATAATAATAATAATAATAATAATAATAATAATAATAATAATAATAATAATAATAATAATAATAATAATGTTTTATTTGAGGCAACGACAAAAAAGATACAAGATAATGTACATATACATTTTATAGAAAGAAAAAAAAAAACTGTATATTGACACTCATATAAAAAAACGTTCCTTCATCTTCGCCTGACTTGATTCCCCGGAAACCGCTTGCGCATTACGTCGATGGAAGTCAAGATAAATGGCGACTTTTAAGCCATACTTTGGCTACTCTGTTCTATTCATTACAGTTGGTCCATGTCTTCCTTCTTAAGTTTAAGGACTTTTTCTGCGTAGGAGGACACCATTGTCCATTGCTGTAGGTCTTTAAGCATTTTCTGCACGATGTTATCAGGCGTGAAATTGCCAATACTCTGCTGAAGGTTATCTCTTTCAGCGTTCCATCTCTGACAGTGGAAGAAAGTATGTTCTGCGTCATCTTTTAGTGAGTCACCATATAAGCATCCAGCACTGGCAACTTTTCCCATTTTAAAAAGGTAGGAACGGAAGAGTCCGTGCCCCGTGAGAAACTGGGTAAGGTAGTAATTTACTTCCCCTTCTTTTCGGTTGAGCCATGGTTCTAGCTGATAGATAAGTCTGGCTGTCCATCTTCCTCTAGTTTCGTCCATCCATCTACTTTGCCACGTTTGAATAGAGTTCCTTCTGGCGATCGTTCTGACTTCCTTCTTATTTTCTTCATTATGGTTATAGATGTACTGACGCTCCATCGCCAACAAGTCTATTGGTATGGTTCCTGCCACGACCAACACTGCTGGTCCTGATACTGTTCGGTATGAGCATGCGATTCGAAGGGCACCTGCATGCTGTACTCTCTCTAAACATATCCGGTATGATTTCAATCGCAGTACTTCAGCATAGACCTCGGCTCCGTAGAGCATGATTGACTCAGCAATGCGTATTTGCAGCCTTCGTTTGCTGGGTCTTGGTCCCCTGACGTTTGCCATCATCTTGCTGAGAGATGTCGTTACTTCTGCTGCTTTACTGGCCACCGTTCTTAGATGCTTACCGTAGTTAAGCTTAGTGTCGAGTATTACCCCTAGGTATTTTGCTGCGTTCTTTGTTTCAACAGAAGTGTTGTTTACTTCCATGGTGATCAGGTTCTCGATTCGTTTTTTGGTCAGTAAGACAATTTCTGTCTTTGCTACCGCTATTTCAAGGCTATGATCTTTCATCCAGGAGTTGACGCGTCTCATCACTTGGTTCAGTTTCATCTGGAGCTCTTCTATAGTCCTTGCGATGATTACAGCTGCAACATCGTCTGCGTAGCCAACAAGGAATGTGTCTTCAGGCATGATCATCCGGAGGATTCCATCGTAGGTTACATTCCATAGTTCTGGACCTAGGACAGAGCCTTGGGCGCATCCAGATGTTAGTTTTTTCTTCTTTGTGCCTTCATCTGTTTCGTAAATGAGATATCGATTCTTAAGGTAGTCCCCTAGTATCCTTAACAAGTACTCAGGAACTTTGAAGTCGTTTTCAAGTGCCTCCATAACCTGGTCCCACCTTATGGAGTTAAAGGCGTTTTTGACATCCAAGGTAACCAGCAAACACAGTGGTCGTGAGTAATGGTTTCCGCTTTCGGTTGATTTGGCTGCGTTTACGACTTTCAGGATTCCGTCTACGGTGCGCTTCCCTTTTCGAAAGCCGTATTGCCTTTCACTGAGGTCTCCAGATTCTTTTATTGCTTCAGACAATCTGTTTTTTATTAGCTTTTCTAGACATTTTCCTGCTGAATCCAACATGCATAAAGGTCTTTGTGATGACGGAGCATCCACAGGGCCTTTTCCCTTATACAGCAACACCAGTTTTGCGATTTTCCAACGTGCGGGGAATATACCTTCCGCCAAGCATAAGTTGTACATATCCAATAGGAGGTGGACGTGAGATTTTGCCACAGCTTTTAGGATTTCTGATGGAAGTCCGTCCGGACCTGGAGCTTTTCCATTTTTCAACGAAGATACTGCTTTCAGGACTTCTGCCACTGTGAAAAGTGGTATGTCTCCATTAATTGGCTTCATTGGGCGATTTGGCCTTATTGGGTGATCAGGAAAGAGGGTATTTACAGCCTCCTTTATAAAGTCCGCGCTCTTCTGTTCGGCGTTATGGGCAAAAACTCCCAGCTTACGAGTCACAAGTTTATATCCGAGACCCCAGGGATTTGTGTTCAATTCTTCTGCCAGGGTCCACCAGCACTTTCGTTTGCTGCTCTTGATAGCTTGCCTCAGTTCTTTTTTTATTAGCTTATAGTTCCTTGTCAGATCTTCAGAGCTGCTTGGGCATCGTTTCTTGATTCGCTGTACCTGACGCCTTAGATGTAGGCACCTTTTCCGAATCTCAGCAATCTCTGTGGTCCACCAATAAGCAGGGCGTCTATGCGTCATGACTCTTTTTCTAGGAACTGCTTCTACACATGCCTGTTCAACTGTTCGCATTGTTAACTCAGTACATAATTTAGCTCGCGCTGTTGGAGGCTTCCGGACTAAGGCTTCACAGATAGCGAACTGCCTGTGATCCAGAGCTAAATCAAAACTTTCAGTGTTCATCTTTTGGACATTCCATCTTCTCGGTGCTTTTATTTTTCCTTTGTGCGCTTTGTTGGTATTATGAATTTCAAACTTAATATATTGATGATCACTACCTGTATAGTCCTCTATTACATGCCAGTTGTTGATCCTTGGTGCTAGGTCTTCGTTTGTAAAGGAGATGTCTATGATTGTTTCTCTGTATCCAGGTCTTCGGAAGGTAGATTTTCGTCCTACATTTAGAACAATCAGCTCTAATCTGGAGATCATGTCTACAACTTTTTTGCCCCTTGAATCAGGTCCTAATTCTCCCCATTCTGGAGCTTTTGCGTTGAAGTCACCTCCGAGCACGATTTCTCCTTTCATTTCACGTATAGTGTCCTCTAGAAGATCTAATTTTTCTTGAAAGTCATTTATCCGTTCGTTGGGTGTAAGGTAAACGCTAATGTAGTTAACATTGTCGTGTTTTACCCATACGAAGCCACGACCAGCTCCTTTTTTTGTAATTTGGAAATCTCGTACATTTGGGATCCATATTGCTGCAGTGTCAAGTTGATCGCTGTACCATCCGGGTCCAGGTCTCGTTCTATACTGTTCACTTATAAGTATAATGTTAGCTTTTGTTTCAGAGCTAATCTGTGTTAAAAGTTCGTCTGCTAATTTACTGCGATTTAAATTTCCCTGTAGAACTGTGACTATTACCGCGGCGTTTTTTCTAAGATTTCTCTGAATACCGCACATTTTCTGGATCCTGCTATGTGATTATTCCCGTCTGAGCTCTTCCCAACTTCTTCGCATAAAAAGCAGTTCGGAGTCTGCTGACAACTTTTTGCTAGGTGGTTTTCAGCTCCACATTTATAGCACATCTTAGTTCGGTCCGGACCTTTACAGTCCCATTTAGTGTGGCCAAAATTGAGGCACCTGTAACATCTTGTTACTGTTTTTGCTCTTTTTATTGCACTATACATCAGACCGATTCTAATTCGCCCTCAGGGTGTCTAGCGAATCGTCAATTTAAAATTCCCGGATTTTTCCCGGTTTTTTCCCGGGTTCTTGAATAATTTTCCCGGATATTCACAAAGGATTTAAAAACATATTTAAATGTTTATCAATAACATTATTTACGTAATTAAATATTGTTTTTATTAAATTACAATGATTAAAGTTATACAATAATTTCTAAAAACTTGACATAGAATATCAAAATTTCACTTATAAAAATTTCTCAACTTTATAATATAATTGTCAATTCAGGGGAATTTAAGAAAAACTTTTTTTGAAAAAAAAAATTCCGCTCGGTACATACATTATACCCTTTGAAATACTTGTAAAATTTAATTAATTTCTCAAACCATGAATTGCACATTATAATGTTTACATAGAATTAAACTAGAATATTTAAGCTTTATTTTTACATAAGTTTCAAGAAAATCGGATGCGACGTGTTTTGAGATATTCAAAAAGGTTATCTTTCAAACTTAATTTTTTTCATAAATTCTATTATTTAAAAAAAAATTTCTACCATTATAAAGTTGAGAAATTTTTGTTTTAAAACCACTAATAGTAAATAAAGTTTGGCTTCAATAAATATAAGAAATAATGATTTAAAAATTGCCTTACAATGTCAATTGTTTATAAGGAGGATCGTTTTGAAATGGAATGCCCCATATTTAGTTTTAAAAAGTAAAAGGAAAGGCAAAGGCCTTTCCTATATCACAGAAGATTCTTAATTTCTTCTTATAAAATTTGTTACGTATTGTATACCTATAAATTGTTATATAAAAAAAATAATAGTACAAATCCTTTAACTTTTATAATATAACGTATACTAAAGTTAGTTTTAAATAAAATTTAAGTTATTATTTTTACTACTGCTTCATACTATCAATTTACCCTTGACGATTTTGAAAAAAATTATAATTTTTTATATACATAATTCAAAAAATACCCTATAAATAGAAAATTCCCGGGTTTTTCCCGGTTTTTTGAGGTCGAACCAAATTCCCGGGTTTTTCCCGGTTTTTCCCGATTTCCCGGTTCGCTAGACACCCTGGAACTGAAAAGGACTTTAGGGGAGGCTGAAGTACCGCCAGTTGCGCGAAGAAGAATGTAAATGAATACGATTTTTTTCATTGTTCCTAATTTTATATAAATACGCCATTAAGACATAAAAAAATTTCTGGTTATTAAAACTATTTTTTCAAGAAATTCTCATAATGAAGATACTTTACAAATGTTATTTGAGAAAAAATGGATTAATTCTAACTTAAGTTGACAATATTTCACGATAATAATCATTAGTTTCTTTTATTATCTACACAAATACAATTATATTCATTTTCTATAATTTTTAGTACTGATTTTTTCATACTTAAATATTAAATTTACTTTATAACATTACAGTACAAATTGGAGCTTGAAAATAATAAGTCAGTATTAAATGTTATTAAAAAAAGTGAAAAATTGTATATGTAGATATTTTTTGACACCATTTTTTGTTAATTTAGATAGAATTTTTGTTTTATTAAAATAGAAAAATTATATCGTTAAGTTCGTGATAAAATACCTCGAATAATACTAAGAATTATTTTGTGATATTAATTTTGTAGTAATACTATGAATAGATTAAATGATAATC
Source organism: Leptopilina heterotoma (assembly GCF_015476425.1). Classification (NCBI taxonomy): domain Eukaryota; kingdom Metazoa; phylum Arthropoda; class Insecta; order Hymenoptera; family Figitidae; genus Leptopilina; species Leptopilina heterotoma. Next base: position 19,156 of record NW_025110821.1, read on the forward strand.
TAATACTAAAACATTAAGAAAATTTCATGACAAGGAGACTTAAATATTAAATTTACATTATAAAATTACAGTACAAATTGGAGCTTGAAGATAAGTCAGTATTAAATGTTATTAAAATAAATGAAGAATTGTATATGTAGATATTTTTTGACACCATTTTTTGTTAATTTAGATAGATAGAATTTTTGTTATATTAAAATAGAAAAATTATATCGTTAAGTTCGTGTTAAAATACTTCGAATAATACTAAGACTTATTTTGTGATATTAATTTTGTGATAATACTATGAATAGATTAAATGATAATCTAATACTAAAACATTAAGAAAATTTCATGACAAGGAGACTTAAATATTAAATTTACATTATAAAATTACAGTACAAATTGGAGCTTGAAGATAAGTCAGTATTAAATGTTATTAAAATAAATGAAGAATTGTATATGTAGATATTTTTTGACACCATTTTTTGTTAATTTAGATAGATAGAATTTTTGTTTTATTAAAATAGAAAAATTATGTCGTTAAGTTTGTGATAAAATACCTCGAATAATACTAAGACTTATTTTGTGATATTAATTTGTAATGTAAATGTAATAATGGTACATTTGTAGTAATTGCAATATTAAAAAATTTTTTGTGATTTAATAAAATATTTCATTTACAATGTGTTGAATAATTTATTTTTACATTATTGTAGTACATCTATTGATATTTTAAGTATGTATTGTTGTTAATAATTTTTAAAACAATGTTTTATAAAGTTCGTTTTATTTTTTTAACAATTACATTATTTAGAACAGTTGTTTAGAGTAATTTAGTTTCAATTAAATTTATAATTTATAATAAAATAATATTTTTTACTTTTAATAAAAAATTTTTATTATGTTGAATGTATGATAATATATGGTCAAGTGAGAAACATCAAATCAAGAAGTTTTACAATTTGAATTTTAATAAATTAAATGTTTTTACATTCTCATCACATGAGAAAGTATTGGACTTAGTGAAAGATTGATTTTTGCTAATTTTATGAAATTTTTGCCTTTTGATGTGCCTTGAATCCAAAAACATGGTCCGACGATTACGTCTGTCTGTTTGCCTGTCTGTACATAGACAAAAACTTTGTTCCGACGATAAATTTTAAAAACTTAATGAATCATTTTCCAATTTTGCACACTTAAAATTAGTGAAAAAATGAAGGCCAAGTTCGTTAGCTAGCCATTTTTGTAAAAAACTACTAAAACTAGAGAATTTTGAAAATTTTGAAAATTTGGTTTTTCAAAAATCGAAATTTTCAATTGCATATTTTTTTAGTTAAAAAAAAGCAAACAACTTTCTATTAGAATATTGTTTAATAGGAAGCAAAATTTTGGTGCTACGGGTTTTTAAATGGTAAAAAACTCAAAAATCCCAAAATAACGCTGAAAATCAAATTTTTTTGAAAGCCTGCAAATCTGTCCATCGAACTCGACATATTTTAACCCAGAAACACTGGCTAAACATTTTTACAGATATAATTGTAGTAATTTCTTTAAAAACCACTCTTTATATATTTTTCGTGCGTTTTTTTAAAAAATCGATTTTCCGACTCAATTATCTCTAAACATATTGCATATGGAATCTTGCTACCGGACTTTTTTGCTCTTTATATCATCATCTACAACTTTGCTTTTTTGAGAATTTTTTACTTTTTATCCCATGTGAGTGGAGATGATTTATTTTTACTCGTTTATACAATTGATAAATTTGGAGGGTTGTTTTTATTTCCTTAGTTCAAAATTCTTATTTTGAAATGCTTTGCTATTTTTTATTATTTTGTTCTAATAAGTTTTATCCTAGCTTTGTATTTCATACATTTTCTGAGTAAAGAATACACGCTAATACCTTTAAGTAATTTTCATACTGTAGAAAATGACCTTTAAAATAAGAAGAGAAGCATGGTAAAACTATTACGATTTTATAAGTTATTCAAATATTTGTATAGCATTAAAATTGGCGATTTTTTCATAATGTCATAAGTAAAATTCATGCTAAATAAATTCTGTAAGGTCTTTTTCTTTTAAAAAATTCAATAGATTAATCTATTTAATTTAATTTAAAAAAAAAAATTTTTTTTTAATTTTAAATTTTTTTAATTTTTAAGAAAAAATTATATTTCCTTAAAATGTGAATTTAAATTTATTAATGTTATGATAATATTATTGAAATGTAAATTTTTTTGAGCAAAAAAAGTAAATTAATTACAACTGCCTTGTTAGCTTCATTATTTTAATTTGGAGTTACGTTAATTCACTAATAAAACAGTTGATCGCCTCAACCCACGTTTTTGCAACTATGACAAAAATGTGGTCCTTTGGAAAAACGGTGTTAGACATTTTTAAGTGCAACCTACATCAAAATGTCCTATGGCGATTTCTTAGCCTAAAAGACAAGGTTTTCAAAGCGACGCTGAAATAAAAAAAAACCTATTTAAATAACTGCCTCGCAGACCACAATGTGCCGTCTTGGCTGCCTCGCCCCGTTCTACTCTACAAGTAAAATTGACTCCATTAATTATACACATTTTAAGTGAACAGCTCTGTCGCATAAATTGCAATGAATATAATTATTTTTGTTAAATTACTATATCTATGACTTATTTTAATAATATGGACAGTCGGGCCTTTGAACTGAACGCTTTCAAACTGTACGCTGTCACTATTCCAAAATGGCAATTTTTAGAAATCTCGTCCGCCATTTTGGAACCGCCATTTTGAATTTTGAAAAACTGACATCGAATTCGTAATCAGCGACCCCAAAAACCCCCGAGTAACCAGTTTCCATCGAATTTAAGCAATTTTAAGATAACTATTGAATTTACATCCCTTAAAATTAAAAGGGTAGTTTCTACCCTTTAAAGTCAGTTACCGCCGATATAAAAAAACACGCATATCTTATTTTTTATCCCTCTTGACGTATGAAAAGTTTCAATAAATTCGGCGTCTGACACTTGGGTAGTTTTACTTGTTAGAGCACCATTAAAAAACTAGCTAGAGTCGGCGCGCGATGCGCGCCGATTTGGTTCTAGTATATATTATTAAGAATTGCAAAATGAAATTTTCAATTAGACAATAGAAACAAAAATTTAAAAAACATTAAAATATAATTATTCTATATATATGCATTTTAGGAATGTACAACATTTACATTATAAAGAAGTATACTTTCAATAATTTAATTTAATAATTTTAATAAAAAAAATTTACATTTCAATAATCAGTTAATTATATTATTTAAAATAATGCAATAGAAAGCAAAAATTATTAAATAAATAAACAAAATAATTATTGAATTATAAATTGTTTTAAATTAAAGAAAATTTTTTTTAATTTATATAATTTTATTTTCTTTACATTAAAAATAAAAATACATTCCAACTTTAATTTTAAAAAGTACATAATACAAAATTAATACGAATAGGAGTAAAATTTAAAAAAAGAAAATATTTTAATTTTTGAAAAGAAAATAGGCAAGGAATAGCAACGGAGACGGCCGAAGGCCGTCGGAGGCGCTAGTATTGTAAAATGTTGATAAAACGTTAAGGCAATTACAGATTTTTTCAAGATAATAGAAAGGTTTTTTAGCAAATAGAATTAACATTACCAATTTATTGAAATTTGTACCACTGTTAGATAAAAGTTTTTAAAAATGTAGTTAAATTTTTTAGACCTGTGGATACTTGTGAAAAAAGTTATAAGCGTCTTTGTTTTTAACTTTTAAGTTTTGTGGGAATTGAGTATATTTTCAAACATATTTACTCACCACAAAGTACTTAACATTAAGAAATTAATAAAACATTTTTTAATACGAGACAGATATATAATGGTTAAATATCTGTTAAAAAAGTGTCATTAGATACCTGTGAGAGTTGCAATAAATTAATTTGTAAAAAAATTTCATGTTTTATACAGTATATTGTACAGCTGTTTAAACATCTGGAAACATTGCACACAATTTTCTACTCAAAATTAAATGTAAACAAGTCATTGCAAGCATTTGCAACACGACTAAAGAAATACTGTGTTGCTAGACGTTTCAAAGTACTAAGCAAGTCAAATTACAAAATAATGGATTTTATTTGATTAGTTTAGTCAAGCGATAGAAAAACTTTATATATATTAATTATACATCAGAAGAATTATTTTATTGAAGTATTCTTCCTTCTTTGTCAAAACATTGACATTGAGATTTATTGATAGTCATGATATAAGTCGAGGTATAAGCCGTCCATAAACCACGAGAACAATTTTTTATTAATTTTTTACCCTCCCCCCATCCAATATGGATCACAAATTTTTACTTTATGCAATTGACCTTAATTTTGTCACTCGGTGGTTTTTAGGGACACTGATTACGAGTTTGATGTAAGTTTTTATAAATTTAAAATAGTGTATTCAATATGGCAGAATTTTCTTTTCAATTTATGCAAATGACCTTAATTTTGTTACTCGTGAGTTCTAATACCAGTCAGTTAGCTGTAAATGTTATAGGAGCGCTCACTGACAATTATTTTAGCACTTGCGTCGATTTACGACCAGCGAGCGTGTATAGACATTTTTTTTTAATTTCTCTTTCCCATATTATATTAGTCGTTTGAAATTTTGAAAACAAATATCGTATTCGTAATCAGCGACCCTAAAAACCACCGAGTGACAAAATTAAGATTAATTGCATAAAGTAAACATTCTGTTCCATATTAGATCCGCCATTTTGATTTATGGGAAACTAAAATCGAATTCGTAATCAGCAACCACAAAAATTTGCGAGTGACAAAATTAAGGTCAATTGCATACATTTTAAAAAATTTTGTTCTATATATTAAATCCGCTATCTTGAATTTCTTAAAAATAACATTAAATTAGTAATTAGCGACCCCAAAAGCCTTCGAGTAAGAAAACTTAGGCGAATTTAATTACATTTTGGTATTTTGAAAAATAGTGACCACCCCTTTCAAAGTTTCCTTCATATTTTAGGCCGTATTTGGTCCGCCATCTTTAAATTTTACATTCTAATTTACTTTTTCTAAAAGTATACAATTTTTGTGCCTCTATTAATGAGAATTGAATATTATTCACGCACGTTTAACCCTTTGCGGCATAGTGGTAACCCAGATAACCACCTTTTATATTGTGAAAATATCTGATTATATACAGTCTTTTTCAAGTAAAATTCAAAAATCTTTGTTTATTAATAATCAAAACATTGTTAAATGTCGAAAAATTGATAGCGAATGAGGTTACGTGAAATTATAAACAACTATAAATAAATAAATTAAAGAACAAAAAATTTTTTTTTTAAATTCAATCGACATTGATTAAAAGTTTTCACTCGGGGGTTTTTGGGGTCGCTGATTACGAATCTGAAGTCCGTTTTCCAAAATTCAAGATGGCGGATCCAATATGGCGGACGAATTTTTTTAGAATTGATCGAAATCGCTTAAAAGTCGTTACTCGGGGGTTTTCGGGGTCGCTGATCACGAATCTGAAGTCCGTTCTTAAAAATTCAAGATGGCGGATCCAATATAGCGGACGGATTTTTTAGAATTGATCGAAATCGCTTGAAAATAGTTACTCGGGGGTTTTTGAGGTCGCTGATCACGAATCTGAAGTCCGTTTTCCAAAATTCAAAATGGTGGATCAATATGGCGGACGAATTTTTTTAGAATTGATCGAAATCGCTTGAAAGTCGTAACTCGGGGGTTTTCGGGGTCGCTGATTACGAATCTGAAATTACTTTCAATAAATAAACGTTAAATTATTAAATAATTGTACCGTCGGCATTTGCGTTACCTGATGTACACCGCGGGGAGGTTGCACGATCGGGATTTGTACATTGTTTAGCCCTGAAAAGGTCAGTTTGGTAAATACTGTTCAAAACTTTATAATAATCAAATTGAGCTGTTTATTTCCTAATAAAATTAACTAATTAATTAAAATCAGCGGATTTTTATTGCTATTATAAAGTTTTGATGTGTCTTGCTTTGAACAATTGAATTTTATTTTCAGCAGTGGTAAGCAGCGAAGCAATTCGCTTTTAGTAAAATTCATTTGCTTTAGTCCAGTTAGTATTTTAGTTTCTTTGAACTTTTAACAGTATTTTGTTTATTGTTTGTTATAATCAACGTAAATATGAGTTTAGTCAAATATTGCTGATTTTAACTTGTCTTTTTTGCGCTTGTCATTTGTTTCGTCAAACTATGGATAGTATTTTGTTTATTGTTTGTTACTATCACCGTAGGTATGCGGTCAGTCAAATAATGCTGAATTAGAACTTGTCTTTTTTACGCTACGTTTAGTAGATGAATTGGTAGGACACAAACTACCAAGTTCAACTAGGAAGAAACGTAAATTAAGTACAATCTCTTCTTACAAACCAAAAGTGTCAGAGGAAAAAAGAAAAAGTCAATCAGCTCATATGCCTAAAATTGTCGCTTGACCTAGACGCTGCGCTCATTGCAGTACTAAAGCCGACCAAAAGCGAACATCATGGATGTGTAAAACTTACAATGTACCACTCTGCCTGTTTCCCACAAGAAATTGCTTCGCTGCTTACCACTGCTAAAAAAAAATTCACTTGTTCAAAGCAAGAGACATCAAAAACTTTATAATAGCAATTAAAATCCGCTAATTTTAATTAATTAGTTAATTTTATTAGGAAATAAACAGCTCAATTTGATTATTATAAAGTTTTGAACAGTATTTCCCAACTGTTTATTTATTGAAAGTAATTTCAGATTCGTAATCAGCGACCCCGAAAACCCCCGAGTTACGACTTTCAAGCGATTTCGATCAATTCTAAAAAAATTCGTCCGCCATATTGATCCACCATTTTGAATTTTGGAAAACGGACTTCAGATTCGTAATCAGCGACCCAGAAAACCCCCGAGTAACGACTTTCAAGCGATTTCGATCAATTCTAAAAAAATTCGTCCGCCATATTGGATCCACCATTTTGAATTTTGGAAAACGGACTTCAGGTTCGTAATCAGCGACCCCAAAAACCTCCAAGTAATGATTTTCAAGCGATTTCGATCAATTATAAAAAATTTCGTCCGCCATATTGGATCCGCCATTTTGAATTTTGGAAAACGGACTTCAGATTCGTGATCAGCGACCCCAAAAACCTCCGAGTAACGATTTTTAAGCGATTTCGATTGGTACACGCCCAAACGCCCGAAACCACACGCCCGAATCCATACACCCGAATAGATATTTACCCGAATTGACATTTACCCGAATTTTTTTGCCCGAACGTCATCGCCCGAATCCATTTGCCCGAAAAATTTCAAAAAATTTAATTCAATTTAAAAAAATATTAACAATTAGCACGTACACGAAGTATATGCCAAATATATGAAACAAAAGAGTGTTGTTCATTTGTTTATTCGTGAGTAAATTGTCAAAATTTTTTGTGTTGGAATCATCACTCATATAAATTGAAAATTCTAAATTGTCTGTGAAAATGGAAGAAACAGTGGAAGTGGGAGAAATTGTCGGGAAAAAGTTAATAATCGCAGGATACATTTACGTAAGATCGAAACCGTCGAAAAATAATAAATTTTATTGGGACTGTCAGTTGTTTAGAAGAAAAGAATGCAAAGCTCGGGCGATTACAATGCAAACAGCTTCTGAGTTAGTAGTTATAAAAGGCCCAAAAAAATCTCCGCATGAACATCCACCTAATCAGGATACAGCAAAAGCGGAAGTAGTGAAGGTTAATATGAAACGAGTCGCGGAAGATCATCCAGAATGTCCTCCAGCACAAGTATGAATTTTTGTAATTACAATCTATTTTCCTACTCTTTTTTTTAATAATTTTATATTTTATTATTTTTCTATTTTTTCTAATTTACTATTATATCATTTAAGATCCGTATATACATTTGTTACACCTGGTTTTATTATTCACAGATTTTACGCGATAATCTTTCGAATTTGACACCTGGTGTGTTACGACCCGAGCTAAGGTTAGGTTAATTTACTAATTTATTAGTAAAATGGAGACAAGTTGCTGATTAGTCAAGTTGGTAAGACTTGACATTTATTTTTAAGTGTGGATTTGTTTGACTTTAAAGAAACTGCGGGTTTCCGTTAAATAAATTATATGCTTATTCCTCTTTATGTAATTATTTATTAACCCTTTAACGCCCAAATGGACAAAATTTTGGCATGAAGTTTGAGGACTTATTTCGGTACTTAAAAATCAATAGAAAAATTCACGAATCATCATTTCTTATGCTTTCATATGCACTCTATCGAATGGCGTTAAAAAAAAGTCAAAAATTTATAAACAAAAAAGTTATTAATGTTTTTTATAAAAAAAGTCCGATTTTTTTCCAATTTTTGTTTAATTTTCAATTTTTTCTACTATGAAATAGCGAAAAAATAATTCCAAATGTCACAAATAACGTGACATAGATATACAACCTAGAAGATAGGACTATAGAGAAAATTAAAAATTAAAATGGCGGCTCAAAACTGGAGTTTGAAGTTCAAATTTTTTTCAAAATTTCATTCGAAAGTACGAAATTGTTAAAAGTGTTTAGATCAGCTTGAAATTTGTTACTCGGTGGTTTTAGAGGTCGCTGATCACGAATCAGAAGTCCAATTTTCAAAATTCAAAATGGCGGATCCAATATGGCGGCTAATTTTTTTTAAAAACTAATTAAATTTGCTTGAAACTTGTTACTGGGGGGTTTTTGGGGTCTCTGATTATGAATATGAAATCCAATTTTTAAAATTCAAAATGGCGGATCTAATATGGCCGACAAATTTTTCAAAAATTCATTAGATTAGCTTGGAATTTGTTACTCTGGGGTTTTAGGGGTCGATGATCACAAATCAGAAGTCCAATTTTCAAAATTTAAAATGGCGGATCCAATATGGCGGACAATTTTTGTAAAAACTCATTAAATTTGCTTGAAACTTGTTACTCGGGGGTTTTTGGGGTCGCTTATTACGAATATAATATCCAATTTTTAAAATTCAAAATAGGGATCCAATATGGCCGAAATTTTCAGTTGAAATTTGATAATCACGTTCTTTAGCCATTGAAATACTTAAAATATTTTTAATGTTTTCCAACTTTCACCACGTGGAGGTAAACGTGAACTGGAAAATCTTTTTTTTTATTTTTAAATTTTATATATTTTTTTACTGTTTTATTTTTTTATGTATTTTTCTTCTTTTTATTTGTTATTATAATTTTTGAATTTAAAGGTAAAAAAATAGAAATTCATGTTTTATTTTAATCATTACTTATTTCAGGGTCAAATTGAAAAAAACAATTTTTTTTATCTCCAGCTTGAAGCTCTTGTAAAACCTTTCAAAAATCATTCTTCATAGTTTTAATTCGATTAAATTTACTTATCAATATATTAAATCGAAAAAAAAATAATTTAAAAAAAGACTTATCAGTTCACGTTTACCTCTACGCGGTGAAAGCTGGAAAACATTAAAAATATTTTTAATATTTTAATGGCTAAAGATTGTGATTATCAAATTTCAACTAAAAATTTGTCTGTCATATTAAAGCGGCCATGTTTTATTTTAAAAATTGGACATTATAATCGTGATCAGCGACCCCTAAAATCCCCGAGTAACACATTTTAAGCTAATATAATGAATTTTTGAAAATTTGTCGGCCAAATTAAATCCGCCATTTAAAATTTTAAAAATTGGATATTATATTCGTAATAAGCGACCCCAAAAACCCCCGAGTAACAAGTTTCAAGCAAATTTAATGAGTTTTTACAAAAATTGTCCGCCATATTGGATCCGCCATTTTGAATTTTGAAAATTGGACTTCTGATTCGTGATCAGCGATCCCTAAAACCCCCGAGAAACAAATTTCAAGCTAACCTAATAAATTTTTGAAAAATTTGTTAGCCATATTAGATCCGCCATTTTGAATTTTAAAAATTGGATTTCATATTCATAATTAGCGACCCCAAAAACCCCCGAGTAACAAGTTTCAAGCAAATTTAATTAGTTTTTAAAAAAAATTAGCCGCCATATTGGATCCGCCATTTTGAATTTTGAAAATTGGACTTCTGATTCGTGATCAGCGACCCCTAAAACCCCCAAGTAACAAATTTCAAGCTGATCTAAACACTTTTAACAATTTCGTACTTTCGAATCAAATTTTGAAAAAAATTTGAACTTCAAACTCCAGTTTTGAGCCGCCATTTTAATTTTTAATTTTCTCTATAGTCCTATCTTCTAGGTAATATATCTATGTCACGTTATTTGTAACATTTGGAATTATTTTTTCGCTATTTCATAGTAGAAAAAATTGAAAATTAAACAAAAATTGGAAAAAAATCGGACTTTTTTTATAAAAAACATTAATAACTTTTTTGTTTATAAATTTTTGACTTTTTTTTAACGCCATTCGATAGAGTGCATATGAAAACATAAGAAATGATGATTCGTGAATTTTTCTATTGATTTTTAAGTACCGAAATAAGTCCTCAAACTTCATGCCAAAATTTTGTCCATTTGGGCGTTAAAGGGTTAACAACAATTAATTTTAAATATTACAGTTACTTACAATTTTGAAGTGAAGTAGGATTTAACAGTTTATGAGCTGCCACCAGCTATGCTTCGCTGCTTACAGGGATGATTTATGATCTTTTATTTTCAGTTCGTATTTTAGCACTTTTAAAGCACTAAAACGACTATTTCAACAGTTTATCCACAGATTCTAAGTGTTATTTCGAACACCGTACCTTAATACAAAAGAAAACTTGTTCTCTTTATGTTTTGAAATAACTTGCACTAATTTGGTTAAAATTAGAAAGAAAATAGTGAAAAGACTGTTTCAATGATACGACGATTGTATTAATTAAAATTGCTAATTATTAGTGCAATTTACTTCTTAATAAAGAAGACAAGTTTCCTTTTTAAACACCGAAGTTAACAACTCAATTTAAACTATCGAAGGGCCGACTCACGACACTGTTCGGGCAGAAGCTCACCGGAGTATTTGACGGCTGTTAACATTTAGACAGAGGTTTATATAGTGCAAAAATTGCTTACTCGATTAGGGATGAGACATGAAAAAGTCACGTAGTCTTACTGATTCTTAGAAAGCAAGCCGTCTAGCCGATTCATAGAAATCTTGCATTTCATATCGTTTTTCGTTAATTACAGCTATTTGTGTTCACTTTCATGCATTTTGCTGATTTGTTATAGATGAGCAATATGACACTCGTTTTTACAATTAGTTGTGCATTTCTATGTTTCGTCTATTTATTTCTTGCATTCTAAACGATTTCTAAAAGTCACGTATTCTATATCATTTTTCGTTAATTATAGTTATTGGTATTATTTTTCATAAGCTTTATTAACATTGTCATAGACAAGTAATATGACACTCGCTTTATTAATTAATTAGTCATGCATTTTATGCTCATTTTCTATGTTACATATAAGTTACGAACAATATTTGAATCTTGAGTCTAGTGTTTAATTTGAGAAGCTTCATATAGTCATATCACTTGTCGCGACTTATGATAAGCGTACGACGGAAGATTAATTACCATGAGTGTAGATAATTAACCGACTGCTACTCACTTATCATATATAGTTCTGGATCACGGTCGATTCGTAATACAATTATCTCAAATGGTAACTTATTTACACACAACTTATTACTTTATCATGCCTGCATTTGCAAACTATATATATATATACTCATGCTTTTTATAATTTAAGCAATTATTTACTTCAATTTATAATATTAAAATAATGTAATTACACTTAATGTCTATTTTGGACTTTTTATATCTTGTTTTATTAAATTAAAAATAACGATAAGAAAATTTTAAGAAAAGTTATATCTAGGGATGTAACAGTCCTCCCTCCTTAAATTATTCATTGTCCCGATGAATTTTTGAATTTTTAATATTTTTACAAGGTTTGGAAATTTTACAATGGAATTTCTAATTTATTTAACATGGTGACATAAAAGTGTTTAGTGTAACGCGATATGTTCATGTTTTCTGAAATAGTGCAATGTGTTTGTGAAGTGTTTAGTCTGGAGACGTGACATGTAACTTTTATCCGTTTTTCTGAGGTAAGTATTTTTGATCCTTTTTGAACTTTGTTCTTTCTCCTTCCATGGTTTGTAATTTTGTGTAAGATCATCAATTTTTGATCACGTAGACATGTGTTTCTTCCTAAGAGACGTCATTTAGCCCTCAGTCAGTCCGTTAAAAGTGATCATTATGGAACAATCGTGCTCTTCTTCCAGTGACACCGTAATTTTTTATGATGAACGCAAGGAAACAATAACTTCTTCTGAAACGACAGAAGTTATTAATACTTCAGGTGAGTGTTATTTAATTTGTAGTTAAGAAAAATTTTTTTTTTTGCTTTTTGTTTTGTTTTGTTTTTTAATTAAATAACTCAACAATGAATTGTAACGTTTAATTAGTAGATCATATTTCATGCTTTGAAGGAGTGGATTTTAATTAAATTAGTTCGATATTCAAACTTAATTCGTTTGTTTCAGATGAAGTGGTTGCCAGACCGACTAATTTCATTCAGTTTTTGTATAAAATAAATGCATTGTCCGTTTCTCTTGTGCATAATTTACAAATAATGAAGAATATTGAAGAGCTCGGTTTAACCGATTTCAAACGAAAGAGAGGTCGGCCTAGTAAAGATGCAAAAAGGCGTTTTGCAAATTTGAAATGGATTCGTGATGCTCAATTTAAAAGGGCGAAAGAAGACAGCATAGAGGATGCTCATGAGTTAAATCGTAGTATTTCAAGTTATATGTGGGAAGTTCCGGAGTTTTTTGATTTCTTGGAGAACACAACGAAGTAATTGTTTTGATTTGATTGCTTCATTTTCTTGTTAATTTGTATTCATTGTTTTAATTTTTATTGTTCTATTTTATTTTGTTACAGTTCGACAGTGTTTCGTCTGAGAATATGTTCTTGTGGGCGTGTTTATCCAGTCGAATATCCTCATGGACGTTGTCTTTGTGGAGAATCTCTTGAAGAATTGCCAGAACAGTGAAATTGTATTGTGTTTTATCTTATATATATTATAAAAATTTTAATTAAAGAAGAATTTAAAATTAAATCAAATTGAAATTAAAAATGAAATTAATAAAATTGATTGTATTCTCTGGTAAAATAAATTAATAACTCGAATTATTTGAATTTTTATTAATATATTTGATGTCACCTTGTTTTGATTGTCCAGCACAATTATATCGTTAATTTATATCAAGATTATTCTTGTAGAATTTAAACAAAATGAGTTATTTTAAATAATAAGTACTTGATTATAATAGTTCTTATTTTCGTTATTAAAACATTTTGATGTAAATTTTTGCATAATTATTTCATTAAAATAAAATGGTCCTTAATTATGATCTGTTTGAGTTTACTTTTTAGTTTAAAGTGGTGTTATGTTCTGTTCTTTGTAGAAGATTTCGTAATGCATATATCCTATCCTATTTTAAATTGAATTTACAGGTTTATAAAGTGACGCATTGAATGTTATGGTCGATACATAGTCGCTGTCGGTGCACATACAGTGACGTGAGTCGTTGCTACGCAAGGCGGAGATAGAGACAGAAGCATGTGCGTTGCGTCGTGTCTAGCGTTGCATGTAGAATCGATGCAACGGTCGATGTACGTGTGACGTCACAGACGACGCGTTCACAGTAGTATAGTCGTTGTCATGCGGTCGAAGAGAGAGATAGAGAGGGCGATTCGTGTGATCTCACACACGAGCGAATCGATAGTTGCGGATGACGTCAGAGGTCGGTAGAGTATTATGCTCTATACATGGTTGCATGTATAATTCGTATATTTTTGAAAAGGCCGTAGCAGTATAAGCATGTAAAAAGTGCCCCCTCTTGGATTAGGTCCATATTTAGGGAATAATTTTGACCTATTATGAGACTTATTTTCACCAAGTTTCAACTCGAAAAAAAATTTTGTTTTTGAGTTATACAATTTTTTTGAAAAATTCAAAAAAATTCAAAAATTTTTTTTTCCTCCAAAATGGTTGAACCGATTTTCATGAAAAAATTTTTTTTGTACAATACAATATGAACAGTTAATAAAAAAAATTTTCGACCAAATTCTAACAAAGAAAGTCAATAAAAAGTCAGTAAAAAAAAATTTTTTTTTATTTTTATTTAAAAAACATTTTTTTTTATTGAAATTTTTTTTGCACCACCGCCATTTTTTTTCTATAAAATAATAGTCATTTCAAGAGTAACATATATTTTTTGCAAGATGATTGAAAGGGTACTTCATACTTTAAAAAATAAAAAACCGATTTTTGGCCCCTAAATACTACAGTTTTCTATATAAGAGGCATTATTCCTGAACTGCCCCAAAAATAAAAAAAAGTTCTTGGATTTCCTTTATACTTTGGAAATATGTTACCCTAGTAGGTACAAGTTACTACACCAATTTACAGGTCCAACCCCCCACCTCAATCAAAAGGGTGGGGGGTTGAAATTTCAGCTTCAACTCGAACATGCATTCTTTAAACATTTGTAGTTTCTACTTAAATTATTCAATTAAAAAAAGTAAGTAGTGTTTTAGAAAGGTTTTTTTGTGTACTTTTAAAATATTTTATTTATATAATAAAAAAAATTTTTTTTGCAAAAATTTTTTAAAATAAATAGTTTTTTGCAATTTTGTGCAAGTTCGGTAGTTTTTATTTTCTTTTTAATAATCTCAAATGAAAGCTTGGGAATTCCCCTAAAAGAAGATATAAGTCTGAAAATGGGCCGAAACAATTTGCCAAAGATATAGTGTAATAAGTAAAATTTGTCCGTCCGCTCGCGCACTCCAGCGCGATGAACAGTGGGATTTTTTTTCAACTTACTATTGAAAATTGTCTAGAAACTACAAATTTTATCGGATGTTGATGTTCTTGATTTAAAATTACTAAGAGATCCATCAAAGTCGATTTTTGAATTTTTAATTGTTTATTTTTTTCTTGTTACTCAAAAATTTGACAAATTACAATATTTTTAGAAAAAATCATGTTAGTTTTTTTATTTTTCCATTACACATGATCGAAATCAATTTAAATTAGTCTAGTATGACCACCGGACAATTAATAAAGCATAATACAATTTATTTAAATTGTTGCAAACAATGTTAATTAACAAATAGATTACTTCGGACCTTCTTCATAAAAAAAATTGGTTTTTTTGCAGACAAGTTAAAATTTATGTCTAATTTAGTAAAAAACTATTTTACAGTTAAAAATTATCATTAATATTAACAATTATATAAACAATAATCAACTTCCTTTTGTATTTGTAAACATTTTCGTCATTTTTCAAACTTTAAATATTTATATCATATGTACATTCTTTCAAAAACTTAAAAAATTTATTTGCTTAAACAATTACATTTGTTATAAACAAATTTTTCATTTTTTAACAAATAATTTGCTTTTTTCATCAAACAAAATTTTTTCCTTTTTTATATTTACTATCATAAAAAAGAACTCCTTAATGAAATGGGAATACTATAAATTATTCATTTAATTCTAACGAACATTATAAGTTAAGAAATATTTATATTTTTAATGAAGTAAACCATTATTCAGTTAAAACAGTTTACATTTAAATGCATATAAATAAATATATTTTTTCTGTGAAAAAAGAACAAAGTTAAATATTTGTTAACTTATAATGTTTATTAAAATTAAATGAATAATTTATAGTATTCCCATTTCATTAAGGAGTTCTTTTTTATGATAGTAAATATAAAAAAAGAAAAAATTTTGTTTGATGAAAAAAGCTAATTATTTGTTAAAAAATGAAAAATTTGTTTATAACAAATGTAATTGTTTAAGCAAATAAATTTTTTAAGTTTTTGAAAGAATGTACATATGATATAAATATTTAAAGTTTGAAAAATGACGAAAATGTTTACAAATACAAAAGGAAGTTGATTATCGTTTATATAATTGTTAATATTAATGATAATTTTTAACTGTAAAATAGTTTTTTACTAAATTAGACATAAATTTTAACTTGTCTGCAAAAAAACCAATTAACTTATAATGTTCGTTAGAATTAAATGAATAATTTATAGTATTCCCATTTCATTAAGGAGTTCTTTTTTATGATAGTAAATATAAAAAAGGAAAAAATTTTGTTTGATGAAAAAAGCTAATTATTTGTTAAAAAATGAAAAATTTGTTTATAACAAATGTAATTGTTTAAGCAAATAAATTTTTTAAGTTTTTGAAAGAATGTACATATGATATAAATATTTAAAGTTTGAAAAATGACGAAAATGTTTACAAATACAAAAGGAAGTTGATTATCGTTTATATAATTGTTAATATTAATGATAATTTTTAACTGTAAAATAGTTTTTTACTAAATTAGACATAAATTTTAACTTGTCTGCAAAAAAAACCAATTTTTTTTATGAAGAAGGTCCGAAGTAATCTATTTGTTAATTAACATTGTTTGCAACAATTTAAATAAATTGTATTATGCTTTATTAATTGTCCGGTGGTCATACTAGACTAATTTAAATTGATTTCGATCATGTGTAATGGAAAAATAAAAAAACTAACATGATTTTTTCTAAAAATATTGTAATTTGTCAAATTTTTGAGTAACAAGAAAAAAATAAACAATTAAAAATTCAAAAATCGACTTTGATGGATCTCTTAGTAATTTTAAATCAAGAACATCAACATCCGATAAAATTTGTAGTTTCTAGACAATTTTCAATAGTAAGTTGAAAAAAAATCCCACTGTTCATCGCGCTGGAGTGCGCGAGCGGACGGACAAATTTTACTTATTACACTATATCTTTGGCAAATTGTTTCGGCCCATTTTCAGACTTATATCTTCTTTTAGGGGAATTCCCAAGCTTTCATTTGAGATTATTAAAAAGAAAATAAAAACTACCGAACTTGCACAAAATTGCAAAAAACTATTTATTTTAAAAAATTTTTGCAAAAAAAATTTTTTTTATTATATAAATAAAATATTTTAAAAGTACACAAAAAAACCTTTCTAAAACACTACTTACTTTTTTTAATTGAATAATTTAAGTAGAAACTACAAATGTTTAAAGAATGCATGTTCGAGTTGAAGCTGAAATTTCAACCCCCCACCCTTTTGATTGGGGTGGGGGGTTGGACCTGTAAATTGGTGTAGTAACTTGTACCTACTAGGGTAACATATTTCCAAAGTATAAAGGAAATCCAAGAACTTTTTTTTATTTTTGGGGCAGTTCAGGAATAATGCCTCATAAACGAGGGGCCAACATTTTTTAAAATTACATTAAAAATTAATTAATACTTAAATTAAATTTCTAAAAAAGTTAATAATATATGCCTGTTTATTGTAAATATTGATTTTTTAGTCAACTTTTCAAAAAAATTAACAAAAAAAAATTTTTTTTTGAAGTTTTTTCAACTTTGGCATATTTTTTAATAATTGGAGAAAAAATTTGAAATTTACATAGGTTTAAGTTTTATCTTTTACTTAAGACCAAAAGAGTTTTAAAATCATAATCGGTTTGTGAGATCCCAATATATATAGAAAATATATACTGCTTTGATTCAAAAATAATATTTGTTTGAATAATTGTGTTTAATTCAAATATATTTTCTGTTTTGGTTTAAACAAAGAATATGTTTAAAAATGTTATGTTTGATCCAAACTTAAATGTTGATTAGAAATAATTTAAAATCAACCATAAATTTTGTTTGAATTGAATATATTATTTCTATAAATGAACCAAAAAATATGTTTGAATTAAACTGAAATTTGTTTGACTGTATAGCAAAGATATTTTAAGTTTGATTTAAACAAAATTTTTTTGAATCAAATAAATCGTTTTCTCAGTGATTGACATGTTTTTGGGCCGTGCGCGTGTATCCGTACCGGTAATTCCCGATGGTAATGTACGTCCATTTACTTTTTTAATTAACCTTTTACATACTAAAAAATCAATATTTACAATAAACAGGCATATATTATTAACTTTTTTAGAAATTTAATTTAAGTATTAATTAATTTTTAATGTAATTTTAAAAAATGTTGGCCCCTCGTTTATATAGAAAACTGTACTATTTAGGGGCCAAAAATCGGTTTTTTATTTTTTAAAGTATGAAGTACCCTTTCAATCATCTTGCAAAAAATATATGTTACTCTTGAAATGACTATTATTTTATAGAAAAAAAATGGCGGTGGTGCAAAAAAAATTTCAATAAAAAAAAATGTTTTTTAAAAAAAAATTAAAAAAAAATTTTTTTTTACTGACTTTTTATTTAATTAATAATATAAAATTATTATTTAATTTTGTAAAGTTATTAAAAATTAAAAAAATTAATAATATAATATTTTTTTATATAATAAAATAAAGGAAAAAATAATATATTTTTTATATATAAAATAATATAATATTAATCTTTCTTGATTCTTTTTTGCTTTTAGATCGTTAGAATTTCAAGGCCACAGGTCCTGCTTTCAAATCCATTGTATATCAACAGAAACAAGGACAACAATTTAATGAACATAGAGATTTCCATTCAGAAGCATACAACAATAGAGCTGTTAGGATCTGTAGTTATTGAAGATGAAGAACTTGTTTACGAAGGAATAACTTTTGTAGACATTCCCAATTCTATAGGAAAACTAGTTGGTAAGTATTTTTCATTTTTATTTATTGTTTTAATATATATATTAAATTTAAATAAATAAAAATCTTTTAAAATTTTTTTTTATATTAAATAAAAATCTTTCTTTTTAAATTTTAAATAATAAAATCTTTTTAAATTTTTTTTATATTAAAAATAATATCTTTTTAAATTAAATAAAAATCTTTATTTTATTTTTTTAAAATTAATTTAATTTTTTTAATTATATATATTATATATATATATATACATTAAATAAAATATTTAAAAATTTTTAAAACTAAATTATATATTTCGAATAATACTATTTTTTGTTATTATTTTTTAAAAGAAATTTTTTTTATTTACAGCAATAGAAGGGTATGTTAGAACACCTATTGAAAAAATAGTTTTCAATAATTCGACCCACGGGAATGGTGCCATTACGGATTCTTACTACCGACTTCCTACACGGAGAGAAGGTTGAACCTAAAATCACGGTGTGATCAGAGTCTTAGACGATGAATGGAAACTCATTATAATTTTCTACAAGATGTAGCGCTCTCTGACGGTGACTGTCACCGCCACTTGCGATTCGTGAATGGAAAAACTCAGTGAGAACACTCAGATTTACCGTGATCTTTGTATTCACGTTACAACCTATGACTCCGATGAACCGATTCCAGTTGGAGCTTCAGTTAAATTACACGGACGACTCAGCAGCAACGAATTTAATACAATCATTTTACACGTTCAAAGTAGGGAGAATATAAAAGTTATAAACTTAAGGGGGCTATCTGTGGATGCAATTCGATTAGGATTTCACATAATTCGACCAAAAGAAGACAATATTACAAACAATCCTGAATCTGTTCCTCCAACAACAAATGGTAATAATCTATCTGCAAACATCACAAGTAATAATTCACAAAATGAGAACAATGTTTCATTGAACAACTCGAGTGTAGAAACTACAGAAACTGCCGCAAAGAAATTATTATCACCAGCTGAAAATTCATCATTCAATTTAAAAACCCGTCGAAAATATTCGGATGTAGTTAAAAACACTATTATTTCAAAGGTATGCATGTATACATTTTTTTAAATCACTTTAATTTTTATTTTTAAATAAATTAATAATATAAATATAACAAATTTGTTTTTAAATTGTTTCAGGTTTCAAGAATGGGCGATGATGAAAGTATTTAAAGCGCAGACTCAGAATTCACTTAAGTGAATGATTTTTTAAATCAATTTTTTTTATTAAAAAAAATTGTTTCTTTTTTATTAAAAAAAATTTTTAAATAATTTAATATATTATTTATTTAAAAAATAAAATAATAATTATTTTTTTAACTTAAAAAAAATTAAAATTAAAAAACTTAAAATAGTATACTATTTAAACTAATAAAATACTTTACTTTATATATATAAAAAATGAAAAATGCTGATATTGACTAAGTTCAATGTTAAAAAATTAAAATTATTATTAAGAGATAGATACAGGAAAAATGAGATTATTAAGATAGAAAGAGGAAAAATGAGATTACAGAGAAAAAAGATTATATTTTTTTATATAATTAGTTATTTCTTTTAAAAGCCAAGTATTTTTTTTAAATTTGTAAGTTAAAAAAAAGGAAAATAATATTATATCCTTTATTTTTTTTATTTAAAATTAGTGTAATTATTTTTGTAATATAATTGCAATGTAATATTGTCGACAGTATTATTATTTTTTGACATAGAAAAAAAGTGCTGTAAAATAAATGAATCCCTTTGAATAAATAAAAAATGATTAATGATTGTACAAAATATTCTTATTACTTTTTTTCTATTAAAAATATTTATTATGTGTAATTAATATAATATTCTGGAAATATCCTTTAATTTAAAAAAATTACTTCTTTTAAAACTTTTTTTTTTAATATATAAAATAAATATTATAAATAAATAATTTCTTTTTTTTTAAATAAATTAATTTTTTTATATTTTCATTAAAAAGAAATTTTTTCTTATAAAAAATAATTAATTTAATAAACACACTATATATATATTTAATTATGCTAATAATAAAATTTATTTTATTATTTTTTATATATAGGGTAGGGTGGGGCATTACTATTCGCGGGGCGTAACTATTCTTTAGTCCTGGAGAGAAAACTATTCATCCGATTAAAGTTTTTTTTACAGTGTATACTTGTCATGTGAAATAAACATTGTATGCCAAATTTGAGCTTCTGGCGCCATCTATCATAGGAGTTAGGTACCCAAATGTGATTTTGACACACTCGCTTACTTGTTTTCACTCATTTAGTCTGCCATTGTTAATAGTGATAAACGGTGGGAAAAAATTTCGGGTAAGTGTTTTCTAAAGTCAAATTTAGTGCTGAACACGAATATCATAATGGATTTTCGATATTCTATTGTTCAAAAATTTTACAAGTGTTTTTTCAAAAAATGGTCCGGTGGGGCGTAACTATTCTTTCACTGACGACAGCGAAAACTACAAAACAGTGTATGTTTTTTGTGTGTTTGTTTTTAGGTTAGAATGGTAAGACATTGGAAAAGAAAAAATCCTCCAATTAACAAAGAAGATTTGGAAAAAGCAATTAAGGAAGTATCAAAAGGTAAAACAATAAAAGAAACAGCAAAAGAATTTGGTTTATGCTATGGGACTTTACGTTTTCATTGCATCAATATTCCAACTTGTGTAAGCAAACGACCAAGAGTTTTATCACCAGTTCTGCAAGAAGCATTGTCTGAGATAAAGGAAGGAATGAGTATAAATAAAGCGTCGAAAAATTTTGAATTAAACTACGAAACACTGCGTATTGCAGCGAAAAAAGAAAATGTTGAAATAAATAAATTTAGACAGGTTAGTATGAACGTTCTATTACTTTTTATTTTGGCAACAACTGATTCATTATTTTATTTTCAAATGACCTTTTTTTTAAAGGTTTTCACAAATGAGCAAGAAAATGCATTAATGGTTCACTTACTAAAGTCTTCTGAAATATTTTACGGTCTGACAACTGGAAATGTCCGTTCGCTTGCATACGATTTGGCCAAAAAACTTAACATCTTCATGCCAGAAAGTTGGAAAATAAATAAGATGGCCGGCAAAGATTGGTTGCAAAGTTTCATGAAACGTCATCCTAATTTATCACTTAGAAAACCACAATCCACAAGCTTAGCTAGAGCATCGGCATTTAATCGACACAATGTTGATTCATTTTTTCTCAACTTAAATAAAGTGATGGATGAGGTGCGGTTCGATCCTGGAAATATATGGAATATGGATGAGACTGGCTTATCCACAGTTCATCAGCCTGGTCGTGTTGTGGCACAGCGAGGCGCCAAACAAGTTAGCAAAATGACATCAGGCGAACGTGGCACTTCAATTACAATTGCGGTTGCAGTATCAGCTACGGGAAATAAGACACCGCCATTTTTCATTTTTCCACGTGTTCGCAATAAGCCGGAATTTTTGCGTAATGCACCGAATGGTTCTCGCTCAGCTGCAAATGGTTCTGGATGGATGACAAAATCCACATTTCTCGATTTTTTGAATCATTTCCAGAAAACTGCTCATTCATCTCCGCAGAACCCAACTCTGTTATTGTTCGACAATCACGAATCGCACATTTCAAGCGAAGCGATGCAGTTTTGCATCGACAATGGGATTCATGTAGTGTCATTTCCACCACATTGCACGCACAAGATGCAACCACTAGATCGCAGTGTTTTTGGACCATTTAAAAAGGCCATTACTGTAGCTTGCGATGATTGGATGCGACGCTATGTTACAAACATTACCATCCACAACTTAGCAGAAATTATAAAAGAACCATTTATTCGAGCATTCACACATTCAAATATCGAAGAAGGGTTTCGCTGCACCGGTATCTATCCGCCAAATTCAAACATTTTCTTTGATAGCGATTTTGCACCATCTAGTGTCACTGACCGACCACTAATAAATGTGACTGACATTGCAGCAGAATGTGATATTGAAGACGATTTGCAAGAAAGAGAAATAGATGGAGCGAATTTAATCGAATTAGACTCTCTAAATTTGGACGAAACTATTCAAAACATCATGCCGTTTCCGAAAGCACCAGCTCGAAAAGAAACTGCACGTGGTCGCAGACGTGGTAGAACCCAAATATTAACCAGCCCCGAAGTTATGGGAGAAATTCGAAGAAAAGAAGCGGAAATTATAGCGAAAAAACGTGAAATTGGACGAGGACGACCTCGTGGGCGACCTCGTGGAAGTGGGCGAAATATAAATTCAACTGCTGGCTGCAATTCAAATATAAGCCCTGAAATTGTAGAAGTAATTCTAAACGAAGAAGTGGAAATTACGGCGCAAAATCGTGGAACTGGACGAGGACGACCTAGTGGACGACCTTGTGGGCGACCTCGTGGGCGACCTCGTGGAAGTGGGCGAAATATAAATTCAACTGCTGGCTGCAATTCAAATATCAACCCTGAAATTGTAGAAGTAATTCTAAACGAAGAAGTGGAAATTACGGCGCAAAATCGTGGAACTGGACGAGGACGACCTAGTGGACGACCTCGTGGACGACCTCGTGGAAGTATGCGAAATATTAGCCCAATTGCTGGGCCCAGTTCAAATATCAGCTGCGAAATTGGACGGGGACGACCTCGTGGTCGACCACGTGGAAGTGGACGTTCAAAAAAAATACCTTCATCTTCTGAGAGTGATTTGGATTTGAGTATGGAGGATAAGTGCTGCGTGTGCAATAAATCCATTTCTTTAGGACTTTCCTATCAAACATGCGTATCGTGTTTGGAAAAGGCACACGTTACATGTTCAAGAATTGAGTTAAACTGGGCTTGCGTCAATTGTGTCTTAAGCGACGAAGAAATGGACATATAAGAAAATTTTTTTTAATATTTTATGTTTTCTTATTTCTTGATATATTTTATACAATAATAAATTTTATTACTGTTGGTAGTAGTTTTTAATATATTGTATAACTACAGATAAAAATTTGATTTAATTTGGATAATAAAAACAATATTTATTGTATTTTTTAGTATTATATCAGTAATAGCTGAAAGAATAGTTACGCCCCTCGTTTTCTTCGACATCAAAAAAAATTTTTTTTCGTAAAATCGCTGTAGTTCGCAACAGAATTGAGCTACAGCAAAATAATACATGGCAAAATTGTAGCTAAGAAGTCAAGCTTTCAAACGGTTCTACTCATTATTTTTTTTTTTTTTAAATAAATTTTGTAGACTCAAAAATCCAAACAAGAATAGTAATGCCCCACCCTACCCTAATATAAAAATTTATAATTGATTCCATTTTTTTTTTAAATTATTTTGAATTCATTTTTATTATTATATAAAATATATTTTATTTTTTAATTTTAAGAAAGGAAAATTTTTTTAATAAAAAAATAATTTCAATATAATTTCAAATTTGAAAAATATTTCTTTTTATTTCACATTTAGTAAAATTTTTGGTAATTATGAAATTTTCCTTTCATGAAAAAAAGTAATTGTTTTCTAATCATTTACATTAAAAAAATTAATATTATAAAAATTTATAATTGATTCCATTTTTTTTAAAAAATTATTTTGAATTAATTTTTATTATAAATATATGGGTCAAAATAAGTGAAACCGGCCACTTGAAAAATTTTTATCTCCAATTTTCAAGTTATCTATGATTTTTAGTAGATATATGAGTACACTTTTTCCCCCTAAAATATTTTTCAAAAAAAAATTTTATTTTTGAAGTAATTAGGTATTGAAGTTTTAGGTCATTTTATTTTCATTTTATTATTACTTTGAAACAAATAAAGATAATTAAGTAATTTTTTTTTAAATTAAAGCTTAAAGACTATACTTTAAAGATGAAATAAAGCGATTGCTAAAAAATGAAAATTTATAATTGTTATTAACAATTCTTTTAAACAATTGCAAATTGAAGAATGTTCTCAATGTTTTTGAAAGATCAAATTACGATATATTGATGCGCAAAACTATAAGGATTCATTTAAAAAAAAGAAAAATGAGTAACTTCCAATATTATAGAAATTATGTAAATTTTGCTGACAAAATGCAAGCAGAAATTGACTCAAGTTCCTGGAAAAAGATAAAATTGCAAACGAATAAATAAGATCTTCTTTTGTTTTGTTAGAAACTTCACGCTTTCAAGCGGATTTTTAAGATTAAAAATCGATTTTGGCCTGCATTTTGTCAGAAAAATCTACACAATTTCTATAATATTGTAGGTTACTTATTTTTCTTTTTTTTAAATGAATCCTTATAGTTTTGCGCATCAATATATCGTAATTTAATCTTTCAAAAACATTGAGAACATTCTTCAATTTGCAATTGTTTAAAAGAATTGTTAATAACAATTATAAATTTTCATTTTTTAGCAATCGCTTTATTTCATCTTTAAAGTATAGACTTTAAGCTTTAATTTAAAAAAAAAATTACTTAATTATCTTTATTTGTTTCAAAGTAATAATAAAATGAAAATAAAATGACCTAAAACTACAATACCTGATTACTTCAAAAATAAAATTTTTTTTTGAAAAATATTTTAGGGGGAAAAAGTGTACTCATATATCTACTAAAAATCATAGATAACTTGAAAATTGGAGATAAAAATTTTTCAAGTGGCCGGTTTCACTTATTTTGACCCATATATTTTATTATTTTTTAATTTTAAGAAAGGAAAATTTTTAATAAAAAAAAAAAATTCAACATAATTTCTTGAAAAAAGTAATTGTTTTCTAATCATTACATTAACCCTTTAACACCCAAATGGACAAAATTTTGGCATGAAGTTTGAGGACTTATTTCGGTACTTAAAAATCAATAGAAAAATTCACGAATCATCATTTCTTATGTTTTCATATGCACTCTATCGAATGGCGTTAAAAAAAAGTCAAAAATTTATAAACAAAAAAGTTATTAATGTTTTTTATAAAAAAAGTCCGATTTTTTTCCAATTTTTGTTTAATTTTCAATTTCTTCTACTATGAAATAGCGAAAAAATAATTCCAAATGTTACAAATAACGTGACATAGATATATTACCTAGAAGATAGGACTATAGAGAAAATTAAAAATTAAAATGGCGGCTCAAAAATGGAGTTTGAAGTTCAAATTTTTTTCAAAATTTGATTCGAAAGTACGAAATTGTTAAAAGTGTTTAGATCAGCTTTAAATTTGTTACTTGGGGGTTTTAGGGGTCGCTGATCACGAATCAGAAGTCCAATTTTCAAAATTCAAAATGGCGGATCCAATATGGCGGCTAATTTTTTTTAAAACTAATTAAATTTGCTTGAAACTTGTTACTCGGGGGTTTTTGGGGTCGCTAATTATGAATATGAAATCCAATTTTTAAAATTCAAAATGGCGGATCTAATATGGCTAACAAATTTTTCAAAAATTTATTAGGTTAGCTTAAAATGTGTTACTTGGGGATTTTAGGGGTCGCTGATCACGAATCTGGAGTCCAATTTTCAAAATTTAAAGTGGCGGATCCAATATGGCTGACAATTTTTCTAAAAAATCATTAGATTCGCTTGAAACTTGTTACTCGAGGGTTTTTGGGGTCGCTGATTACGATTATAATGTCCAATTTTTAAAATTAAACATGGCCGCTTCAATATGACAGACAAATTTTCAGTTGAAATTTGATAATCACAATCTTTAGCCATTAAAATATTAAAATTATTTTTAATGTTTTCCAGCTTTCACCGCGTAGAGGTAAACGTGAACTGATAAGTCTTTTTTTAAATTATTTTTTTTTCGATTTAATATATTGATAAGTAAATTTAATCGAATTAAAACTATGAAGAATGATTTTTGAAATGTTTTACAAGAGCTTCAAGCTGGAGATAAAAAAAATTGTTTTTTTCAATTTGACCCTGAAATAAGTAATGATTAAAATAAAACATGCATTTCTATTTTTTTACCTTTAAATTCAAAAATTATAATAACAAATAAAAAGAAGAAAAATACATAAAAAAATAAAACAGTAAAAAAATATATAAAATTTAAAAATAAAAAAAAGGATTTTCCAGTTCACGTTTACCTCCACGTGGTGAAAGTTGGAAAACATTAAAAATATTTTAAGTATGTCAATGGCTAAAGAACGTGATTATCAAATTTCAACTGAAAATTTGTCATTAAATTAGCCCTAAATTAGCCCTTAATTATGCAATAGGTCCCATCATGATCCGACAATATGGTCCTGTCAGGTTTACGTAGCTACTTATCTAGGGATCTAAACTAAAGCTTGGAATAGAAACCTCCGATTAATTTGCTTTCATAAAGAATTTTTCAGAAAAAAAGCTTAGGCGATCCACTCCAGGTGAGATATTTCAGAGAAATACTGAATATTTAAAAATTTGACAAATTATGTATTATTCAATTATTTTTTCTAAATATTTCAGAGAAATTATAAGTTATTATAATTCATTAGTGAAGCAGAACTAAAAATAATTTTTCTCACTTGAAAAGAATACTTTAAATAATTTCTACGATAAATAAATTTGTTTCATTTACTTCGAAATGTGTTTTAATTTCATTTAAAATTAACAAAGATTATCCCTCTTTCATTAACTGACTTAATTCTTTATAACAATTTACTTTTTGATTTTGAGGGAATGAGGGATGTTGTCCCATATATCTTTTATCACAATCAATCGCTCAATTTTAATATTTTTTTTTAAATGATGATTCGTCAGGTTCAGAATATTCTATATTGATCGGAGAAGCAGATGGTGCATTGAGAGAAAAGTAACAGAACTCAATACTTAATTTTAAAAAAGTAGCAAAAAATAGTTTTAAGACTGAAAAAGTAGCTATCGAAAATTATAAATCTGATGACTAATAAACTCGTTTTAGTTAATTCCCAAAAATTTTATTCTGTATGTCTCTACGACATTTTTCTCAATTAAAATAAAAAAATTACTTTTTTTATCCAGATAATAACTTCAATTCTAAATTTTTATAAAAAACAATTATTTTTCAGATTTTTAGTTACAATTCTTTAAAAATTCAATTTTATTTGAATATAGTTTTTAAAAACAAGAAACATTAATTCTGTTAAAGAACATAAAATTTATTTTAACATAATTTAACTATATTATTCATTCAATATTCAATTATAATCTAAAAAAATTGACCGCTCAGATTTATAAACAAATACGCCGTTTTGAAAATATGCTTATTTGTTTAAAAAAAATTTTCATACCTCAGGCACAAAATAGGCGCTTTTAAATAGCAGCGGACAGGAACTAAATGCCATTCATTTGTCCACATGAATAAAAATGGCGACCTTTTTTTCCCATGGGCAAAAAAAACAGCTAGCCCCATGCGTTATTTGTGCTCATGGGAAAAAAAGGCCGCCATTTTTATACAAGTCGAACAAGTGAATGACTTTTACTCCCTGTCGTCTGCTATCTGAAATCGCCACTTTTGTGCCTTTGGAATAAAAAATATCGTAAGTAACACGGGACTTAAAGGCTGCCAATTTATTTACGATGATTTTTGTGCCACTCGTTACTCAACCTCCACTCGTGTCACAAAAATCACCGTAAATAAATGTCTGCCTTTACGTACCTTGTTGCTTAATATACTATTTTAATTGAATCACTTTTTTAAAACAAATAAGCATATTTTCAAATAAATAAGTGAGAAGCCTGTCATTAATAAACTATTCACCTGCATCATCAAACACTTCTCTTCCTTCTTTTACCTGTATTTGAACTTCACCTTGTTCTTCAAGTTCTTCATCTTCACCTTCTTCTAGGTGCTCATTTGGTCTTTGGAAACTGCTAACAGTACTAAAAATGAATGATTATTACCATTATTAAAAAAATTGACTTTATGATTTATACAGCAGATTAATGATAGGAAATTAAACAAAAAAAATTATTTTAATAAAACAAATTATTTAATTTTAACCTTCTGTGATCGACGACATCTTTTAAAAAAACTAACTCGTTGTAGTACATCCATTTTTCTGTATGGAATTGAGCAGACGAACCTGATTGAATATAGGGTAACTGCACCAATTGCCGAGGGTGCTCCAATTGTCGAGGATAATAATTTTCTTTTTTAGATAAATAGTATAATATATAATATTTAAGAACAAAAAAAATTTCTAAATAATCTTTGTATTTTCAACTGTATATTTATATATACAAATTTCGTAGCGATTCTACTAAAATAATTATTTAATTAATATTATAATTCACTGCTGTGAAATTTACACGAATCTCCGTTTTCTTAATACTTCAGGTTGATTAAAAGAGATTTTTAGAAATGCAAATTAAACGTATTTATAATGACTTTTTGTGTACAAAATTATTATTATAATTTTGTACACGAACTAAATTAATTTTGTATGCATGTTTTTTTGTTTAAAAAAATATTTAATATTTTTTAAAAGCAAATCATCGGTATTTGGTTCCTTTTTTTTGACAGTTCCATTTTTCGAGGTAATGACTCGAAAATTGGTGTAGTCACTTTTTTCGCTAATGTACCATTTATCGATGGTTAAGTGTTTATTTACTAAACGTCAAACATAAATACTAAACATTTATAGGTACAGAGAAAAAGAAAAAAAATGCTCCAAAAATTTACAACCAACAGAAAATAATCAACCAAAAAAAACAAGGAAGACGGAAAAAAATTAATAAAAAAAATGCATTATTTAAAACTAAAAAATTTTGTACTATAGTTTAATTATAATTAACCATTATATTTACAGTTCGTAATAAAAGTTGATTTTATTCGTTTACAAATTTAATGTGACTTAAATTAATTTATTTTTTCAATTAGTGTCTGATTAACAAAATTGATTAAATTTAATTAACTTATTTATAAAAGTTTAAAAAACAGTTAAATAATTTTCTGTCCTGTATCGTCTACTATAAAAATGTTTTATATCGATATTATAAATTATTTAATTATAGTTAAATAAATATATTTGATTTCTGGTAATGTTCTATAATATTTTTATCGAAAAAATAAATATCTACTTGATTTTCAAATATCTGTACAGGTTAATTGTTAGGTTATATTGGGTTATATGTTTAAAAATGTCATACCCTCGACAATTGGAACAGACCCTCGAGAAATTAGCACAAGACCATCGACAAATGGTGCTTTTGCTCGATTGACTTTTAAATATATTTTTTGCTTAACAATTTAGTTTATATTAAAAAAATAAAAATGAATATTAAACATTATTAGATCCTTCGTCCAAATATACAAAAATCAAATTTTAAAGTGCATTTACTTCCGAGAAAAAAAATGTCAAAGTCACATGTTGCCTAAAACCCTCGACAATTGGTACAGTTACCCTATGCTTCAATTTTTGTTCTTTCCTTCACAAAAATTTCTTTTAATTTTTTTCATCTGTCCAATGCTTGATCAACTGGAATAAAATAAAATGCACTAAAACTAACCTAATTCAGATTTAAAATTATAAAAGGTACAAAAATTATTATTATAATTTACTAACGCAAAATTTTTGAAAAATAAAACAACTTTCAAATTTTTCTTTGAAAAATATCACAAAATTTATTCTCAAATTATTAATTAGGAAAAACTGAAAGTAATTTAAAAAAATTAAATTTTATTTATGAAACTTAATTTTTAATATTAATTAGAATAAGATTAATTAATTGTATTTAATTTTTAAGAATAATTTTCAAAAAAATTCAATTATTTTCAAAAATTTTAATCACTTTTTGAAAACAATACAATTTTTTTCCTAATTCGTTATAGAATTTTTCAATAAAATTTAATTATTTTCTAATATTTTAATAAATTGTTCGGAACATTTCAAATATTTTTATAAGAAGAAAGAATTAAATAAAAAATAGTAACCATTACTTTAAAAAATTGAAAAAAAATTCTTTGTTTAAATAAATTATTTTTAAAATGTTTACTTAACCCGTTGACTGTCGCTGACGCATATATGCGCAAAACTAAACTGGCCAAAAGTGTTCATGACGCATATATGCGCAACTTAAAAAAGGAGATTAAAAACTTCTTAAATGTTCTTGAAACCGGTTAATCGGGGGTTTTCGAGGTGGTTGATTACGAATCTAACATTAGTTTTCCAAAATTCAAAATGGCGGATCCAATATGGCGGAGGACAAAATAAAAAATTAATTATAATGGCTTTAATTTTGAATTTCGAAAAACTGATGTCAGATTCGTAATTAACGACCCCAGAAACCTTAGGGTACCAAGTTTCATAAAAATCCATTAAAAATTTTTTCAACACACTTTTGGCCCAAACAGTGGAAATCTCGTTGACAGCCAAGGGGTTAATATTCTCGCGATTTGAATCAGTGGAATTAAACTGAAAATTAGTTAAAAATGACGGAAACTGAAAATCAGGAACTAAAACGAAACTAAAATTTCGAATCTGTTCTTGGTATTTATTCAAAAATAAATTTTATTTACTTATAAAATATATATATACATTTATTTTATAATTAATTCAGGGTGTTCTGGAAGTACTAAGAAAAAAATTTCCTGACTTTCCCTTGACTCTTCCCTTTCCTTTTTTATAACAAATCTTTAACAAAAAAATTATGTGAGCTGGTAAATATTAACATAATTTTATGTTAGTGAACTTAAACACTTTATTTATCATCATTATAAACATTCTTTTGTTGTAAACAAAATATTACACATAAAATCTAAAAAAGCAAAGAAAAAATAATTTAATTATTTGTTTATTGAAAAACCACGATCTAAAGCCGCGTTCCCATGAGATAAAATTAAAATCATTTTCACAAAGTTTTCCAAATTAGAAAAGCCTTTTTATGTTGATTTCAAAAATAAAAGAGAACTAATAAACGAAAGTGATTCACTCATTCAAGTATCTGGTCGGCTGAAAATTAAAAAAATTTAAAAAATCGATTTCTTATTAAATTTTAAAAACAATTTCTGATTTTGATTAAAATTCCCTGACTTCCCTGACCGCTGAAAACTCTTATTAATTTATTAATTATTATTTATGTATTATTTATTATTAAACTTTTTTATAATATAAATAGGTCATTCCATACGAAAAGGCAAATGACTGCGTCCACTCGTGGTTTGAAGCAATTGCAATCTTAAATAGCTCAAAATGTAGCATTTTTTATGTAGAATCGAATGCCGATGGGCTATTTTTGGCATTTTCAAAATGGTGCCCACCACAGCCAAATATATGACATAAATTAAAAAACAAAAAATGTTAATCTTTAAAAACTCTAACATTTTGTGATGTAAATTATTTACAACTGCTAATTTTTAAATTTCTGTATTCCCTAAATACAAATTTGGAGTAATTTGTGATCTGAATCCCAAAATTCAAAATGGCAGATCCAAAATGGCGGACTAATTTTTCAAATTCAATAAATTCAACTAAATTAATCTGAATGTTGTTACTCGGAAGTTTTTGGGGTCGCTGAATACGAATCCACGGTCAGAATTTAAAAATTCAAAATGGCGGAAGATTTTTTTTTAAATTGTTAAAATCAGCTAAATATTGTTACTCGGGGGTTTTTGGGGTCGCTGAATACGAGTCCAAGGTCAGAATGCAAAAATTTAAAATGGCGGATTCAATATGGCGGAATTTTTTTTTAAATTTATTAAATTAGCCGAATATTCTTACTCGGGAGGTTTTCACGGTCGCTTAATACGAATCCAAAGACAGAATCAAAGAAAAGTACTAAAATGGACTGATTGAAACTTATTTTACTTCTCTTTGTGAAAGAAGAGTCCTAAAAAGGACTGATTGAAAACTATTTTACTTCTCTTTGTGAAAGAAGAGTCCTACAATATTATATAAAAATTTAAAAATTAATAATAATAATTCAATAATAATAATAATAATGTCATTTGAAATTTTCGAAATTAATAATGATTATTAATAATTTCTCAAATTTTATATAATAATATGTTGAAATAAAAAAATGATTTGCAATGTATTATTTAAGATGTATTATAATTACAATATATGTATAGCATTTTAAACAGTCGCGCTTTATTTTACCATTAGGAGAACGTTTGCAGCGCAAGCGTAGTTGCGTCTAAAATTCTTGACGCTTCTTGCCACTCTTTAACTATTACTTACATTGCAAAGTAAATTAGTAAATAGATAAAAAATTTGATCACTTCTCCTTAAGACATTTCTTAATCTCTTTCAACAATGGATTTTTAAGTCAAGATTATTATAGACAAAGTTAGACAAGTATAACTTAAAACGACATAAAGGTAAGAACTAAAAAAAATTTCTAAAACCGTGTATAAGTCATGTAAAACATTTCCTGACGTTTAACTGATTATGATTATAATATAAATAAATATCATTTTTTGATTTTAAAGTCAAATTCTACAGTCCATGTATAAACGATAATTCTCTTAATTCTGTAAGTGCAGTAAATTAAATCAACTTTATTAATGAAATTATTCTTAAAAATTACCTTAATTTGTTTGAAAAAAGTATTCTTTTATTAGTATCACGTAAAATTACAGTCATTAAAATTATCGCCTAATTGTATTAATTACCTAGAATCCTACCGTAATTTATCAGTAACATTAAAGTCATATTACATCATTATATAAAGTACAAATGTTTTTATGTACTTTTCTTAATAATATTAAGATAATATTACATTATCGTTACATTTAATAATACTATAATGTTAGGTAATAATGGTAATTTAATCTATACTTTAGGTTTAGAAAGTATGCCCTTTTGCATGTATGCTACAAAAATTTAAATTGTAAAGTGCAGGTTAAATTTGACTAAACACTGTTGAGATTGTATTTCGTTAAAATGAACCATAAGTGTGACCATGAAGAGAACAGGAGGAAATTTCGCGCTCCGTGTGGTAGAAAAATCGTTTTCGGTAAGAGAAAACCTGAATCGTTCCTCCTGACTGAAAAACTTCAGAATCTTTTAAAAAATTTGTGAATACCAATTATGATATTTCAGATCAAAGATTTCCTATAAGCATTTGCAATACGTGTCGTCTTACTCTTCTCGATCGATAAAAAATAACTTTAAAAAACCTTTACAGCAAATGCCGAATTATGAAGATTTACATTTGAGAAGAGAAACCAGGGTCAATAGAGATTTCTGTAATTGTTACATATGTTTAACAGCAAGGTATTTTGGCCATACAAAGATTGATAAAGGTAACGTACGAGACGTGAGTAATGCAATCACTACAATGAATGGTCTTCACGCTGCTTCAGACGTTTGTAAACTAAAAGAAAAAACTATCGCCGGAAGTTGAGAATCCCAAAAAATTTGTCAAGACTAGCACAACTTGTTTTCAAGAAATTAGTAGAGGTAAAAGGCATTCTTGTAGAACTAAAAGCGGTAAAAGTTACGAAAATTTAAAAAAAAGCGTGGAACAACTTCCACAGAAATAGCAGGAGCAAATAGTTTCTTCCATCTTAAAACGCAAAATAAATACACAGAGTGATATCAGTGGTAGCCATCGTAATAATATTGAGTTGAAATTATCTACCAAAGGATCTCAAACTTTGATGTTGGGGAAAATAAAATGCAAAAGGAAAAACGACCTGTCGTTTGGGCTGATGCAGAGGAACTATTGAATGCTGTTCTAGAAGAGAGGGGTGAAACTGGTAATGTTCTTATCAAAGTTATGGCTGACGTAGGTCAAGGTTTCTTTAAGATTTGTCTAACAATTCTTCCAGAAAAGTTTTCACTAGAATTGGACTACAATATTGATGACTCAGATCAGGAAACTGAATTCAATCCCCCAAGAAAAAGAAGTCTATACTCTGAAGGTGGAAGTATTGGTAAACAAGGGAAGTTGACTGGTGTACACAAATTGATTATGTTGTGTGCAGTACCCGATGTAAAGGAAACTTATGAGAATATTGAACTGTTATTCAAATTAACGAACATTAATAATATTCCTTTCAAGTACGTTTCAGACTTTTAACTTATCCTTATTGTTAATGGACAGCAAAATGCAACATCAACATATCCAAGTCCTTATTGCTTCGTGACATTAAAAGAGTTAAGGAATGGCGCAAAAGAATGCGCGGATCAAGATGAAGATAGCGACGTTAATAGCAGTACAGAGTTAAATTGCTTAGAATCGTGCAATAATGAATGTATGAGATTAAAGACTTATTGAGATTTAAAAAACGATTATCAAACATTTTGTTCATTCGGTGAGAAAAAAACGAATGCCATGCAATATCACAGTACAATAAACCCTCCTCTTTTTGATGAAGCTGATGACGTCTATGTAATTCACAAATGCATAATTCCTGAATTGCATATAATGCAAGGATTCGTCAATCATCTTTTTTGGGATGGTTTAGTGCCTCTTCTTGGACAAGAGAAAGCTCTTTTGTGGCAAAAAAAACTAAAACTCAATCCTAAAAACTACCAAGGTGAGGTTTATGAAGGAAATGCATGTCGAAAGCTTTTTAATGAATCCGATAAACTTTTGGATTCAGAAGTTTCAGCTCACGTTTCACCTTTTAGGCTGCTTCCTTTTATTTCAGCATTTAAAGCCATGAATAAAGTGGTACAAGATTGATTCTCCACAAACGAAGTTGGTCCTGAATTGGATAAACATATAAACGAGTTAAACAAAGTTTTCTAAAGTACCGGGGTTTCAAAAACATTAAAAATTCATGTGATTTTAAAACATTTGAAACATTGCCTATACGTTTTAGACAAAAGAGGATTAGGATTATGGTTAGAACAGGCAAGCGAATCGATTCACAGAGAGTTCCTAAAATTTTGGGAAAGATAGAAAGTAAATGTTGTGACAGACCCCAGCTATTCAACACAATTAAAAAAAGCAGTCATTGAATTCTCGTCACGACACATTTAAATAATAATTTAAGATTTTGAAATACACTGCGATAATAAAGATCTGAGCTTTGAAAATAAGTTGAATAAAAATTTTAAAAAGTATAAAAATTTATTTAAAAAATTGAAAAATAAAAAAAAAAATTTTAATTAAAAAAAATAAATTTTTTTTAAATGGAACCAGAATACCACCACGTCTACGTCGTTGGTTCTGGGAAAAGCTGAGAGTGGTATATCCGAGTATAAAAATTAAAAACAGAAAAATTATAGATACTTTGCTGCGCTATTAAAGCACTGAAAAACAAAAAAATTTTATTGTCTGATTTCTGAGAAATATGAGCAGCTACGATTTTATTTCAAGCAGTTTTTTTAACCTTTAATCGAGTACTAATATAGCTGTGTTTTTTGTTTTTGACGTCATTTTAATCAAACCTAAACATGTTTGAAGCTAACTGTGTTTAATGTATATTATTTTTATTCTTTGGTGGTTAATAAATTTTTTAATGTTCAAATGTCAGAAAAATTGAATTCAAATGAAATAAATAAAGGAATAAATATATTAATAATTGTAAATAATTAACTATTAGTTATTAATTATATTTATTTAATTAAAAACATTTAATTCAGTGCATCAAATTAACTTTCCTTCATAAGTTGATAATCGTAATTAGTAAATAATATGCGAGAGAAAAATCCTCTAAAGTGAAGAGTATTAATTTTTATACCATATATAAGAGGAAAATATGCATTTAGTTTAGAGGATTCAGAATCAAATCAAATTTTAGAAAAACACACTTGGACATTTTTTAGATATTTCAAAAACTGTTGAATAAATTTTAAATTTCAAAGACTTAAATAAAAGCTGAGACTATAATAATTATGTTATATTATAAGAGTTTTTAATTTTGCTCCCCATTTTTCCAGACTGTGCAGCCACACAAACATATTACACGAAAATTGAAAAATTAATCAATTTTTTTTTAAATATCTTAGATGATAAAATCTCTGCAAAATATAAAATAATAATTATTTATATATCAGTCGAAGGAATTTAATAGGCTTTCAAATAATCTAAGAACCAAGTTTCTATTATTTTTTTTATTGTTTATTGTTTATACTCCTGCCCTATTGGCCTTATGCACTTCGAGAAGAGTCCCCGAGAAATACTTTTTTTGGATTAAGCATAACCATTCTACATTTGAAAATTTTCTATACATTAACCTAATTTGCGTCTACAGCCGACTTTATTAGGAGTACTCGCATTCCGCCTGGACCACCCGTCAATGGGTTTTCTCGCCAGAGAAGAGGGAAACTGTAGAAAACCTCTCCTGAGTACAACCAGTTTATCGACAGTCGAGTTTTAATGGTGTGTACCGGACAATAATCGACGGTGCAACATCATTATACCTCGACGTCGAACCTCCCGCTCAGATTGTCTTAGCTCGCCCGTCGTTCGTACCGACAATTTCTGACTGTAGTGTATATTTTATTTTAAATCAATAATATAATTATTATTAATTTCAAAACGTTACATAATAATAAAATTCTTTTAATAACCACACACTTTTATTTATTATTAATGTTGTCAGTTTTTTCTGACCTCCTTTTCTCTGTTGGTTTATGTATTTCTTTAATAATTTGTTTTAGAATTAATCTTTTTAAATTTATAGATAATACACACTTCTCAGATGAAGCAGATAAATATACGTTTTTTTATCTGCAATGAAAGACATTAGTAAAATTAATTATTTATTAGTTATTAAAATATGTAAAGGAGAATGGGGAGTTATGAAGCACGCTTTGTTTATGAGTTGTAACTTCAAAAAATTTTCTTTTCAAATTTTCTCCACTTGAATCTCTAGAGGGTCTTTAAATATGCTTATTGGTTAAAGTATTTGCATGAAATAAAATATAATCGACAATTTCTTTCAGTTGGGCAAAAAAGCTGCTTTGTCCCCACTCCACGAGCTGCATCAAGATAAATTCTTACTTTGATTTTTATGTCCTTTTTTAATTATTAAAATAATGAATCGATAAATATCACGATTTTTTATATTAAACTGCAGATTGTAATCTTCAAATCCGTACAAAAAAAATTAAAAAATATTAATAAACAAATTGTCTGGATTTTAAAAAAAAAAGTTATTTCTAATACTGTTTGAGCTAGATTAATCACTTTTGTCTTAAAAGTTGTAGGAAGATACAAGGAAGAACGATGTTTATATCCCGATTTTCTAAAATAAAATTTGACTGAGATATGCTCATTGTTTATAGTAAAAAAATTGACCATTTTTAAAAATTTATTTTTAGCAATACAAATTTCTTTTTTTATTCCGCAATACATGTTATCAAAAATATAGACCCTTTAGAGTAAAATGCAACTTGAAAAAATTTTTTTTTAACGATTCACAAATTTGACACTTAATGCAAAAAAAAGTTTGTTAATTAACAATTAGATTATGGAAAAACTATTAATCCGATTGGGTCAAAATTTTTTATGCTTATTAAGCGCTGTTATAGTCAGCAAAAATATATATTCCCACCTGAATTGTTTCATATTCAACATGAGCTGCAAAACGTATTTGCACCTCAGTCTTATTCCTGCCTTTAAAGTGTAATATTGAGTATTATAATAAATTGTCACTCCCAGAAGTGATAAAAAGTAAACTGTGTCTATTTTATAAATTAAACCGTAACATTTTGGCGATCCTGCCAGGATAGCAACAAACGACGTAAAAGTAATTCGTCAAACTGTGCTATCTTCGAGTGTTAACCTGATTTTCTACGGAAAATATAATTGTTTAACCTAAGGAGGAAAGGCTCCGTAGGTACTCTACGGATACCTTCAAGAAATTTAATACGTCATATTAATTGAGGTGCTTGAGCTTGTCGATCTAGACAATAAGTCTCAGAAGAAAACGACTTCTGGAGGAATTTCATCCAACTGCAGAACTAGGCAGATACGTCAGCCACTTACTTGGGGGTGTTTTGCAGCAGTGTCTACGGCCACTCTTTATACATCACCAGGGCCCAGAAGAAGCAGAAATACGTAAGACTTATTCAACGAATGAATCATATTTGATTTATATGTTTGATTTATTAAATGGTAACTAGACTACGCGTGTTAGTAAGTCTTAGTTTCCTCAATAAAATAAAACTATTTCTCTAATTAACCTTGTTGTAAGTGTGTAGCCACTTGAACAAGTGAAGAGAATTAAACACACATATAATTATTGTTACGCGAAACATTTATTTACACCCGGGGTGCATGATTATTCCCGGAATTTCAAAATTCTAATTTTCTTGGCATAGAAATCTTTATTATCGAAGTATTATTTTTCATAATTTTTTGAAACCAAATTTATACTTTACATAATACTTATATTTTCAAATCGTCATTTATTCTAATTATTAATAATTAGATTACTTTTTAAAATAATTTTTAATTTAACGTAGAATTCATAAACTCAAAATTAATTTTTCTAAATGATCATTAGTCATAAATTTTGTTTCACCGAATAACTGCCTAACCTAAAATTTATTTTTACTGATTGATATTTATTATAACCTTTATGTTTGATAATTATTATTTAACATAACCATTTAATTTCCTAATTATCGTATGTTATAAATTTTAGTTGTAAAAAATAATAGTTATTATAAATTTAATTTTTTTGAATAACCATTTATCATTATAGTTAAATTAACAAACATTCTGTTTTTTAAATGTTCAATTATCCAAAATTCAATTTTCCATAATTTTTATTTAATTGAATTTGTGTTTATTATAAGTTTAACTTTTTTGAAAGCGTTTTACAGTAAAATTTATTTCTCTAAATTCTGTTTATAAAAATTTTTATTTGCTAAAATTAATGTAAAAACTAAAATATATTTACCCGAATAGCCATTTGACATCATTTTTGTAGATACGAATGATTACATAATCTAAATCCATTTATAACCTATAAATTAAGGGACACAATTTTTAAGTTACTAAGTAACATGTTATTATAAATATTCATAAGATTTTTGTATCATTTATCATAGAAATAATTTTTTGGAATAACTAATAAGTCATTGTCTTTAAATAATCAAATTACCGTTAGACATAATTTTTAATTTAAAAAATTAATATTTATTATTTGATTATTACTCTTAATTATAATTCATTTTAAATTTCATTCAACCGGAGAAACTTTTGACCCAAATATCATGTTTTTATATCTGTATAATTGAAAATTTATTACAACGAATTTTTGTGTGTTTTAATGTAAATTTTTTGTAAGAGTAACATAACCTAAAATTTACTGACACTAAATGCTAATTGATATAATTATCAAATCACGTAAAATAAAAATACATCATTTTGCTTCCTCATGAGGAAGCTTTGCATTGGTGACGATTTTCAATTTTTCAAAACAAGGTTATATGGACTCATTTTCATCTAGAACATATGTATATTCAATTATGAGCAAATGTCCAGATGTATGTGTGTGTGTATGTATGTGTGTATGTGTGTGTGTATGTGTGTATGTGTGTGTGTGTGTATGTCACAAAAATTGTGTACAAATTATCTCAGACAAATTTTGATGGATTGTCCTGAAATTTTGCAGGTTTATTGCAGTCATTAATACCTGAAATCTGACACAAGGATTTTCAAAAATATGTACAAAATTTTTTTTTATACAATTTTTTTAAAATTCAGAAAATTTTTTTTTTGTATTTTCTGAAATAATTTTTTTATTTGTTAATATTTTTATTAATTATTCTCAAAATTACATTCCTGGCAAGAAAACGAATCGATTGATGTATACAAAGTATATATTTTATCAAAATTTATAAAATTAATAAATATTTTTCTTTTTCACAAAAAATTCAAATTTGGTATTTTTTTCATAATTAATTTAATATTAATATTAATATTTTGAAATGATTATTCTATCATAAAATAGAAGCAATTGGCAAATGAAAGTGTAAATTTCACCAAATATTTATACAACAACTTATAAATGATTTATATAATTTTATTTTTAACCAATCTTCTGGACGAACCCTTTTGTACATAATTTTTCAAAAGTTTGCAAAACCGCAATTTTTATATATTGAGGAAGCTTAACGGTCATAAAATGAACAACTTGTTTTAATTTGTAGATATAAAATTTTTCATAACTTTCACATTCTCGAATGTGAAATGCACATAAATACTGTTTTTCGAAATTCCATGCAAAATATTAATCATGCAAGAAAATTCCCAATTCGCCAAAAATGGCGGGAGCCTGTTTTTAGACTGTTGTTTCCCATCTCATTGTTTTATTTTTTGGTTGTGACAGTAGATAAAGTAGACCATGGTGGCGCTACCGGTATTTTTTATTCGTATAAACTGGACAAGGCGCGAAGTTTAAAATTATGAAAAGTTTGTCTTGCCATCAACTGCTGCCTCTATCGGCCATTTTTGTACTATTATTTTTTTTAAATTCTTTTTACGTGTATAATGTATATATATATATATATATATTCATGCTTTTATCAATTGCATATGTTTTGAAAATTTTTAATTTCTTTTAAAAAAAATGTTTAGAAATAGGTATTTTTAATTCATTTAAGATCAAAAACAATGCAAGAAACAAAATTGTCACACCTAAACAACATTAATTACTTTGATTATGATTTTGAATCGCCTAATAAATTTATTAATTAGAAAGTATTAATGTTTAAAATATTAAAAATAAACTAATTATAATTGATATTTAAATTAAAATAAAAGTATTTTAGTTATGTTTATAAAGAATTAATTTATACAAATTAAAGAGAATTGTTTCATGATCTTCTTCCACGGAATAAAATGAAAAAGAAAACTAATTTCTTCAACTTTGTTTAAAAAAATTATTTCTTGGTCATAAAATGAAATATAAAAATTTTTTAATCCATCAAAATAATATTTAGGCGATGTATTAAATGCAAAACGTTTAAACAGTATCTACGGTTTTAATTTTTATTTTATCAGCAATTATGTTTATGCGTGTGTGCGGAGAAAACTGTAAAATAAGGTAAGGACAATAGAAAAATATAATTTCTTTTAAATATTTTATTGGCAAGAATACATTTTTAAACAGTTTAAATTTTTAGTTTATCAACAATTATGTTTGTGCGTATGAGCGAAGAAAACTGTAAAATGAAGTAAGTATAATTGAAAAAAGTAATAATTTTGTTGGCAAGATATATTTAAATTAATGTAAATGATATACGCAAGCATCGGATTTATTCTTCATTCAGAAGAGTTTGAATTGGGTCAATGAAAATAATTGATACTTCTTCCAGAAATTGTCTTCGTGAGTAGCCTCCTGGTTGACTCAATTTTGACCACGCGTCAAAAATCTTTTGGTCTTTTAATACTTCATTACATTTTCTTAATGTTGTAATTCTGTTGCCCTCTTCGAGGGATTTCAAATCTATTAAAAGTCCACTCTGGTGCTCAGCAAGAGTCTCTAAAATTATAGAATATAATGTATGTTAAGATAATTTAGGATAATTATTATCAATAAAATCTTATTGAACATAAGAATATATAAATTAAATTAAATTAACTGAAATATCTAATTTAATTTGGTGCTAAAAGTATCCCCTAACGGTTAGTGGAATGGAATTTTAACATATTTCATTTAATATTAAAGTTATTGAAAATTTTTTAAATTTTATATTTATTTATTTATCTAATTATAAAAAATTTTAAATCTTAATGTACGGTTGAAAGAATTTTCATAATTTAAATTGAATTTATTATTTTTGGAAAAAAGTGTATTGACGAAAAAAAATTGACAACCTTATTTGTCCATTTTGAGAAAAATATTACCAATTTATAAAAAATAGCTTTAAGCTCTAAAAACGGAATTGGACAATTTTTTAAGTGCAATCAGTAAATCACCTCAAATTTAAAATTTAATTTGTAAAAATAAATTATATCATTTTATTCCTAGTGTTATATACAAATAAAATTTTTGTTTAATAAATTTTTTATTTTCAAAACATTTTGTTAATTGTTTATTTATAAATTGATTCTACAAAATTGTATTTTATTCTGTCTCATCAAAAATTAAAATATAAATAATTTTTGATGACGCATACAAAAAAAACTATTTCTTTTAGTAGCCTTCATAAGTAAAGAATTTGAAAAATTATTTTAAAAAACTTATTCACACAATCTCTATTTTTTGTATATTATACTTCAATGCAAAAAATCTAGTTTTTACAGTGGTAAAAAAGGTTTTGAAAAAATTTGTTTTTAATTCAAATTTTCAAAAAATTAGGTTATAAACAAATTTTTACAAACATTTCATTTTAATTTTAGAAATTTATTGTAATCACACTAAAAGTAAAATATGGTTTTAGGTTAAAAATTTAATTTTTCAATTTTAAAAGATAAATAGAGACACTTTAAGAGTGATCAAGTAGTGAACATACTTTAAACTTCTCTTTGGGTGTCTAATCATTCCCAGTTTTCCCTTCTAGGGTTAAAATTAAATCGAAAATAATGAATTACATACTCGTAAAATCCCAAATATCAGTCTGATTTTTAAATCGCTGTTTCAAGGTTCTATTATATGATTCGCAATCGTTATTTGTGCGTTTGGTCAGGCCGAAAACAGTGTAACCGGAGGGTGTAATTCTGTTGGTCCATTGGCGTTCATAATAGATAAAGAATCGTCCTAAGTGGACTTTTGCTTCATCACTCAAGGAGTTTTTAAGTTCTCTATAAACATTGGCAATTTCATTTGCTGGCAATAAAGGAAGTGCCATGATTAATCTTATGAAATTATGGCACTCAGGGAACTCTATCAGCAATTCCTCCAGATGTAGAGTTCTCACGTTTCCCCAATTACACTAAAAATAAAACAATTTGTCATATTTTAATTGTAATTAAAAATTAGAATAAATAAAAAATTATAAAAACTTTTTGATTTTCTTCTAACCACAAATCAAATATAGGTATATTATCAAATTGTATACTATATTATATTTCTCTACATATTTTTAAAATAATTATAACATAAAATGTATTTGTTTTCATAGTTATACTAATTTTTATGAACTATTGGAATTACGTTTTTCTAAATAAAATACAATGTTAGATTAAAAATTATTTTTGACGTTTTTGGTAAAAATATTTAAAATTATAATGTTTTAATTATAATTTTCAAGAAAAATTGTTCTTTTCTTATATTTTGTATATACCAGGAACA
The DNA here is from genome assembly GCF_015476425.1 of Leptopilina heterotoma. NCBI lineage: Eukaryota > Metazoa > Arthropoda > Insecta > Hymenoptera > Figitidae > Leptopilina > Leptopilina heterotoma. The sequence continues at coordinate 62,952 of NW_025110821.1, forward strand.
AGTAGTACGTAAAAACCATAATTTTTTTACTTCTTAACATATTTAGAAAAAAATGTTGTTTTATTTTTTGTTTATTTTATTACAATGACACTTTTTGTTAAATTAAGCCAAAGATATTTGAGACACGATATACAGCTGAATTTTTAATAAAAATTTTAAAATAAACTTTTTTATGCATTTCTTTAGAACTATATATTATTAATAATTACGTTAAATAAACCTTTGTTAAAAAAACAAATTTTACTATTTATCTTTAAGTTAACAAAGAAATTAAAAAAATTAATAATGTTTTTTATATCTAATTAAACTAAAATAATTACCTTTACATGATGATACAAACACCCATGTGTTTCGACTCCAAAAAACGCTATTCGTAATGCTGCTCTCAGAGCCGTCTCAAAGTCGCACATTGCTTCCACTACATTAAAATTTAGAAGCAACCGTTTTAGTTCCTCTAAAACAGCTGTGTACGAGCCTGTAGACTTTCTTTCCATCAATGCCCAAGCGAATGGAATGCTCTACAATTAATGCAAAATATTATGTAAATTCTTATTAATATTAAACATAAAACCTTTCAAAATAAAAATTTTTATTTAAAATTTTTCCTATTTTAAAATTCTTTTAAATTGATTATGCATACAATGTTTATAAAAATTGTGCTTTTTGTTTATCATAAAAACATGACAATATGATTTCTATTGCACTTACATATTTATAAGTACAGAAACGAAGAGACAAAAATAACACTCAGGAAATACATTTATTATTTGTAATTATTTATTTATAAAAAAACAGGGTGTCTAGCGAATTATGATTTTCAAATTCCCGGCAAAATCCCGGATTTCCCGGACCTAAAACTAAATTATTCCCGGATTTATTTTTAAGACATTAATGACTATATACGATTAAAATTTCATAATTTTTTAAATACAGAGAAAACTGAATTATCCGAACTAATTCAGGCAGGATTTGGTTCAGATAATCAAAAGTTCGAATAATAGAAATTGCAATTATTTTCGTTTATATAAATGATCGTTTCGGAATTATTTTGCAACATCCAATGGCATTTATGTATTCTTTTAGATATTTACATTAAAAGTCACTGAGGTTCAACTGCAATAAGTTAAAAACATTAGGATTTATATTTAAACTTTCAATTTAAGTTTTCTAAATTCAATAGTTTTAGAGTTGTAGATAATTGAAAATAAGTCTACTTTTAAAAATCCAAACATTTCGTTACCTATAAAAAATGAAAAAATAGATTTACAATAATATATTTTCATCCTAATTGAAAATGTGAACTGAAATTTAACGTGAAATTGACTATTACCTATAATATATCTTTTTAAAATTTTTGAAAAATATAAGACTGAAGGTAGTTCTCCGGCTTCTATACACTTGTAAAAATTTATTTTCTTCAAATTTTGAGGAAAAATGTTTCTTCGGGTGCCCTTTAATTGTGGTAAAAATTTCAAAACCCTTTGCGATGCTAAATTTTGACTTATTCAAGTTCAAACTTTTACTTTTCCATGCGATTATGTTAAAAATAAAAAATGTCAACCACAATATCTCGTTTTTTGACATGGCAAAAGGTTTTAAAATTTTTACCACCTTTAAAGGGTACCCGTAGAAATATTTTCTCAAAATATGAAGAAAATCTATCAAAAATTAATTTTTAAAAGAGTAGCTGCCAGAGAACTATATCTTAAATTGAATTTTTTTTATAGATTTTAATAAATTAGCGAAACTTTCCAAAAATTCCCGGATATTTTTTTCAATTCCCGGGTTTTTCCCGGTCGAACTAAATTCCCGGCAAATTCCCGGTTTTCCCGTTTTTCCCGGACGCTAGACACCCTGTAAAAAATTAATAATAAGTATTTAATTAGTAATAATAATTATTGTTAATCGATAAAATAGATTAAAAAATAAAGTGTCAACACTGACCTCACTATCGTACACTCCACGCCACTTATTTTTTAACCTATTGTGTACTCAGTCTTAAAAGGAGGGTCAGGGTTTTAAAATAACTTTTGTACTGAACAATTATATTTAATGCAATTAAATATTTACTTACAATTATGGTTTTTAACCATTTCTGAAAGATCTAGTTGTACATGTTTTATTTTTAGATAAAATTTTGTTGAAATAATTATTTCCCTGTGTTTTAATTTTAATTTTTTCTTTTAGAACAGATACAAATATAAAAATTGCAAAGTTTTTTTTAAATTTTTTAATCAACAGAACTGATTTTTCTTAGTAAATTTTTTTACTAAAATCGTAAATTTTTTCAGTTATTAAATTAAATTAATTACGTGTAAGGGAAATTATATTGTTGTGCTGTAAATTCCGCTTTGTCACTGAAATGGTTAAAAAAATTTAACTATCGACGCAGGGAACGGAGGTCGGGGTTGGCAGTAAGTCGCCAGTTTATTTAATTTATTATTTAATATTATTTTTATATTTTTTTTTCATTTTATCAACCCCACATAACCTTGGAGAGCGGAATCCAAGGTATACGTATGCAGATTTCCCAAAAGTCCCTAAGCAAAGAAAAAAATTTACTGCGTCACGTCAAAATACAAAAAATTGAACAAGTGTGTGAGAAAAAATTTAGATTTCTGGAATAATATTAATTTTTTTTTTAATTTATTACTTTGTCAATTTATAATTTGAAAAAGCTTACTCAAAATGAATCAATTTTCTGATTCATTTTGTGTTCAGTTTTTTTCTGCGTTTAGAAGTTAGTGACATTAAAAGGGTTAAGCATTAAATTTTTTATTTTCGGGTGATCTGTTTGAAAAATGATGTCTTATAATTATCTTACTTTCTTTTTCTTTAAATTAAAAATAGTTAACAAAGTAATTATATTTACGTGGTTGAATGTTTCTGCTCGAAGTATTAAAAATTGTGAAGCTTCTGGTACATTTGGTACCACTTTGAAGGTTGCGTCAATAGATAAGTGACAATGTTGGCAAACTTGATTTGCGAAATTGATGTCCACGAATACAATTGACACGTCCCCGTTAACTCCAACAGCCGATGAAATATTCAGAGAGCCATTACGATGATTTTTTAAATGTTGAAATTCATTGGAGTTTATTAAAACACCATATGCTGCTAATGATTCTACTTTTGGTAGTGTAAACTTCCTTCTCCATTTGTACATACTGTTTTCGCATTGCGCAAAAGTTGCACTTACTGAAGCTTCCTCATGTCTAGAAATATTTGCAAAAAATGGCGAAATAAGAAAAATAAAGAATAAAGAATTTTTGTAATCTATATGTATACTCTAATTAAATTAGTACATATATATATTTTTTAATGGAATGTAAAATTTTCTTTTTATAAACAATTAATTTTTTTTTGCATTAAAATTTTTAAGAATTTTTTTTTTATTCAAATTGAATTGTGAATTTCGAAAAGGGATCAACTCGGTTTTTGAAATTTTAACAGATATTTTATTTTTTTATTTATTTTTATAATGTAATAAATTTATTTGAGCTCAAAAACAATTTCGCATTGGGTTAGAAAACATATAATCTAAGGTTAAAAGTCAAAGGAAATCATACTTTGTGCAACACCTGCTGGAAAATAAAAACTTTTCTTTCACATAAATGTAGCAGAAAGTGGTAAATTTCTACACATTTAAAAGTGTGCAGGAATGTGTACTTTCCCGCCCACTTTTGATTACTTTTCAGTACACTTTTCTTGTAAACAGCATAATATACACAATAATCAACATAAAACTATATTTATTACTTAGAAAAGTATAAAAGTAACTTTTTCGGTAACAGGTGTTGCAAAATGTACTATTAATACATTTTTCTCCGCTAAAAATATCTCGAATGTAATTTTGTTTTTTAAAAAAACGTCGCTGAATGTGTGTAATAATGCAAGAAATACAAAAAAAAGTGAAATATGTAATAACTCTGAGTAAGCCCTTTTCAAAAATTCACTATTCAATTATTAGCTAATTTAAATTAATGTAATTTGTGAAAAAAGTAGCTTTTACAGCGTATCTACTAATTTCGTTTCAGAAAATTACCGGTTAATTCTCGGTTTATCTTTTTAAATTTCAAATTAAGCTTATCTATTTACATAAATGTATTCAACAAAAAATTGAAACAAAACATTTTTTATTTGAACAAATTATTATAAAAAAAAAAGTTTCAAGCAAAATTAAAAAAATCCCGGTTCAGGAAAAAATTAACGGTTACTTTCCGGTTAATTAAAATTCCCGGTTTTCCAGATCATTAGACACCCTGTTTTATTGTCACATATATGAAAAAGTATCAGAATAGTAGCAAATTGTAAAAAAATTATTTTAATAGAGGGCGAGGCCTGCAATAACAATATACGTACCACATTCTTTACATAAGAATTACAACAATTAAAATAACTTTTATTTGTTGTTATGTATCATAAGTTAGTAATTATTTCTAATATATATATATAGAAACTACATAACTAACCTTTCATTTTAAATTTACTTAGAAAATTTAATTTTTAAAGAATTTCCGATTTAATTCCCACCTTTTTAAATTGTTATGAATTGGAGGTTATGATTAATTATCTTTTTATGACGAAATAATTTACCTTTCCTAATTAATATATTGTTCTATAAATCGTGTTATAATTTCTGTGGCGGGGAAATTAATTGAATCAAATTAATACTTACAATTGTCGGATGTTATCGTAGCATTTTCGAAAAGTTTCTTTTGAATTGATGACTTTTGTATACAAGTCCCTTTTAAAAGCTTTAACCTTCACATTTTTCTTATTGGGCGGGTGTGTATGCTTTTTATTTTTATTTATCGAAAAAACGTCATTCTTTGAGGTCGCCCGTACTCGACATAGTCCCAACTTATAGTGTTTACATACGTAATGACTGAAAAGGTTAAACAATGTAAACAATCGTTAAAAAAAGTGTATGCGGTGATACTTCTGAAATTGACATTTTTTATGTCTCGATTAATTTTCTAAAATCTACTCTTCTAAGAATCTGATGTTTACTTTTCCTAAACATTATATACAAAAAGAAGGAAAATTATTGTTTTATAAATAATTGAAATTTAAATTATGGTCCGAGTAAAAATTCGATTTCATCTCCAACGCTTTCTTGTTTATTAACCCAGTAAGAAACGAAAAATTGAAAAGGATTGAAATAATTCAAACTCTGTATGGTGTAGTAGAAATTATCCAATACTTTTGAATGCCATTTCTGTCCAATACTTTTCTATACCATGATAGGACCACGTTTCGTCTAAAAATGAATGCTATTCAATTCTTTTTGTAATTTTTAACAAAGACAAAATTTTTTTCTGAATGCTTTCCAATCCCATCCGAAATTATTACAGCCTGTCATTATATCACTTTTCAATTTTTCATTGGAACCGCGTTTCTGCATGCATTCAAGCAATCTTCTGGATTTTTGTAATTTATAAGATACATACAGTGGCAGATTTTGTAAAAAGTGTTTGTGTTCAAAGAAAAACTTGCTGAAAAATTGATTGTTTACCAATTTAACGTCATTTAAACGAGTCAGGTCCGTTATTCTGTTAGACAATAAATCATAACCTAAAAATTTCAGAGACCTTTAAACACTTTTAACCCTCTTAACTGATAATTTAATAATTATTTCTTTTTAAAATAGCAAATAAATTCATGAGTGCAGTTATTTAAAAGTAATTGAACATTCTATATGTCAACAATATTAGTATTATATTATTATACTACTGTCGCGGAATTCAGAAGCATAGGGCAGAAATGGTATTCAAAAGGATAGAATTTTTTTAATGCTTCTTAATCTTTGCTTTCTTACTGGGTATTCAAGAGGATTGATATCGTTACTATTTATATTGCTCTCACTGGATAGAAAAGTATTGGACAGAAATAGCATTCAAAAGAATAGAATCTTTTTAATACTTTTCAATTTTTCGTTTCTTACTGGGAAATGATTGAATGAATATACTGATATACAAATGAGATTGAAAGATTGTTTTGATGACATTATAAAATTACGGTGTGAAGTTTGTATGTTTTACTCACAAAAAATATATTTTAATTCTGCCATAATGTGAATAAATGTGAAAAAAATTCATTTCTCATCTCCGAAGCCTTTTTCTTCAAATGTACAAGTTTTTTTTTTTTTTAATATTTATCTGTATTGTTTTGAAAAAATTAACTTAAATAACCATAAAATTAGATACTCTAACTAAATTTATATTTTAATCGAACTGCATATATTTGGTATTAAAATATGCAAATTATTATTTTTTATGTAGTGTAATTTTATTATGTATTACTTACGTGAACGGTAATAGCGTGTATTTTTAATAGAGAAACTCGCGAATCAAATAAAATTTATCTAATGGAGTAACAAAGTCAATCAATTTTAATAAATTTGTCTCCGCGAATTTTATTACAATTTTCAAAAATAATAAATAATAATTAATTTTAGTTCAAATAAGTGAATTTTTTAAAATTTCAAGTTGACACTTGGAAGTAAAATTTTTTATGATTTTCATTTATATTTTCTAATTTGTAACAAAAAAACCATTAATGAAAAATAAAAATGATATACCACAATGAATTTTAAGAAACGAATAAATTACTTGAACCATAATCTCTAATTCTTCATGGAGTCGATTATTTTGAAAAGCTTTGAACTAGTGTTGGATGTCGAGCCGAGAAATGATCGTTATCGTTCGAAAAAAATCGAATAACGAGAATTCTGTTTTATCCGAACTATGCAACATTCCATTGTTTTTATCGTATTGTATCGCTCGAAAAGAACGATCAAACTTTGTTATTTGTCAAAGTTGACATTTACCATTATTTAGAATTTCTGAGAATCTTTGAATGGATGAAACTGTAAAATGGAGAATAGAAAGCGAAATAATGAGGAAGATTTTGAGACAAATGTTAATCTAACGACAAGGTTTTTCAATAAAAATTATTGATTGTTAATTAGATATTTCTATTTTAATTACAATAATTATCAATTATTCACAATTTTATTTATTTTATTTACAATTTTATTTTGTTTATAATTTATTTTATTTACAATTTTATTTTATTTATAATTTGATTTATTTACAATTTTATTTATTTTTATTTATTATTACAAGAATTTAAACAAAATTAATAAAAAATTGTATAAAGTGTTAAAAATATAACAATAAACGTGTAAAAATTTTTATCTTTTTATTTTAACGAATACGCATAGTACTCACTATTTTATTTTATTTACAATTGAATATAATATTAAAATTTAATTTACAATTTAATTTATTTTATTTACAATTTTATTTATTTTTATTTATTATTACAAGAATTTAAAAAAAATATGAAAAATATTGTATAAAGTATTAAAAATATTACAATAAACGTATAATAATTTTTATCTTTTTATTTTAACGAATACGCATAGTACTCACGTAGAAAACACCAGTCGGTTCAAAAATAAAAGAAGAAAACAAGGAGAATTATCTTTGGGGGAATCCTTTGAATATTCTTTTGAAAATGGCTGCAAAGTAGGGAAATGTAAATTATGTGCTCCTGAAAAGAATATTACAATTAAAATGAAGGACAGTAATACTACTGGAATAAAGCGTCATCTGCGGGACAAACATCCAGATGTATATGCTAAGACATACACGACTAACGATGTGCTGTCAAAATCAAATAAACAAGTAAATAGATTGTAGAAACCAGAATATTTTAATTTTAATTAAATTATTAAATTTTAATTTAAAATTATTATAATTCTTGTTATTAATTAATTAAAAAATTTTTAAATACGTAATTTGAATCTATATTAAGGGTTTTGAGTGCCTATGTATTTTCAATTTAATTTTTATATTACGTTTTTACAATAGACTTTTAATCAAGACGTTTTTAACTCGAAAGTAGTCGACTGGATTGCAATGAAGTACCTTCCGTTCTCTTTTTTTGACGATGAACGTTCACAAGAAATTTTCAATTATTTAAATCCGAATGCGGACATGCCTCTAAGAAAGAAACTTCATTCGTTAACAATGGAACGATATTCTGAACTTGAGAAAGTAGTCTTAAAAATTTTACAAACGAATAATTCGAAAATTTCATTCACGTTGGATGGCTGGACATCTATTGCTAATCGATCCTATTATGGAGTAACCGCGCACTTTGTAGACGAATTTTGGAAATTACACTCTTTGGTTCTCTTTTTTATTCCATCTAAAGGTAAACACACAGGGAAAGAAATTGCAGAAGTTTTTTTCAAGGCAGTTCATGAGTCTCAAATCGAAGACAAAATTGAAGGGATTACTCTGGACAATGCATCAAACAACACCACATTTATGGCTCACTTATCACAACTTTTAAAATTTAATAAAACCGACAAACACTTTAAATGTTATGCTCACATTGTACATTTAGGAGCTCAGGATTTACTCAAAACTTTAAAACTGGAAAAATCTCTGTGTACAGAGAATGAAGACGAGTTAGATGGAAATATCGAAGATGATGATGACGGAGATAATAACGTGAATGAAGATGATGAATCAAGAATTGAAAATTTAATTGATTGTGATTTACCCGCGGAAGAAAACTTTCCTCTTGTTAAATTAAGACAACTGTTTAAAGTTATAAAACTTTCTGAACAGTGGCGCATCAAATTGGAAAATTGCTGTAACATCACTGAGGAAAAATTTCACGTCCCGAACATGGACGTATCGACAAGATGGAATTCAACCTTTGCAATGATTCAGACTGCTCTTAAAATGCAACGCGCTTTACTTCTTATATGCGAATTAAATGGAAAATTAAAAAAATACCAAATTACAGAACAAGAATGGATATTATTGAAGAAAGTATTCCAAATTTTAAAATCTTTTAAAGAATTAACGGAAATTCTAAGTGGAGAAAAGTATCCAACTTTATCTTTGGTTGTGACTGGTTTTAATTTACTTCTGGATATAATTACAAAGCACATCGATAAACTTAATGCAAAACCTGAAACTGATATGACTATGTCCGACTGCAGTATTTTAGAAGGATTAAAAGCCTGCTTTGACAAATTGATGAAACACTATCAGAAAAGTAACTGGGTGTATTGTGCAGTTCTCATTCTAGATCCAAGGTTTAAGGTTGAAAGGTTTTATCAGACATCCTGGGGCAAAGAAATGGTTTCCGCTTCGTTGAAAAAATTTGAAACAATGTATAAAAGTACCTATTATACGCCAAAGGTATATTTAATTATGTAATACATTTTCAAAATTAAGTATGAATTTAAATTGTATAAAAATGAAATAACTCTAAATCCATGAAAAAATAATTAGTCACCATATTACTTTGCGATTTATAATATAGAATGATATTAAATATTTTTTACTTATAGGAAAGTACTGACAATTCTGTGAGAGTCGAAAATTTAGAATCATCAGATGATTCTGAAGAAGAGGAATCTCTTAACTTGAGCGGGTTTTTTAAAAACAATGTAAAAGAAAAGAACAATTCTCAGCAATGGCATAAAGAACTAGATTATTATTTAGCTCAACCATGTGCAGATGCCAAAGTAAATATTTTAGAGTGGTGGTCCCAAAATGAAAAGTTGTATCCGACATTATCTTTGATGGCTAGGGACTTGTTCAGCATCCAAGCCACATCAGTTCCATCAGAAAGGCTGTTTTCACGTGGTTCTTTAACAATACGAAAGCACAGAAACAGGCTGAACAATGAATCAATCAAATATCTCATGTGCTTAAATTCTTGGGTTTCGTGCTCATTAGCAGATAAAATACAATCTATGATCAACAAATAATATTTAATTGATTTGTATAAGGAATTTTTGATTATTTGTAAATCTCATTTTTGAATTATGATAATCAACGTTCAATTTATCTACAAATAATAACTTTATCTTAATAAATATATAATTTAAATAAATAACAAATTTATTTTGTAATTACGGCTATTTATTGTTAATAAAATATTTTTAAAAATTCATTTAATAATAATATTAATATTTTTTAAGTTCGTATGAAATGTTAATTTAAATTTTTTAAAATAATTTGATAAAATAATAGAATTTCTAAAAAATAAATATTTTTTTATTTAATAGTTAGCATGTAAAAAGAAATTATTTTTATTTTTTGAAGTAAAAATAAAAATCTAAATTAATATATGAACTATAGAAATTTTCTAATAAAGAACTTTATTTGCATTAAAAAAAGTAAAAATGTTAATTTTAATCCAGAATGTTACTCATTTTTTCTCCATTATAATTATTGTAAAAAAATGTGCAATTTTTACTATTTACAAAGTAAAGCCAACGTTTTTTAGAACTTTTACGCTTTTCTAGTAGCTTGTTAATTTCGGATAAAATTTTGCTACGCTTGAAATACATTTTTATAAGAAATTAGGAAAATTTACTTTGAACCTAAAGAAATTTACTCCGAAAATAGTAAAAGCTGTTGGAAATGGAAATGCGTCCAGAAATCTTTTAAAAACCAAAATAGTCAGCTCTTCAAATTTTTTGTATTATTATTATTATTATTATTATTATTATTATTATTATTGATCGATCGAATTCTTTAAACAAAAGCTGTTCGCTCGTATGAAACGAGCCGAGCGATATTCATTTTAAATAAACGACCAACTTTCTCGTGCATGCCGATTTCTCGATCGTCTTGATCGATATCCATCACTACTTTGAACAAAACCTAAAAAAAAAATTTTTTTTCATTTAACTACAAACCTAATAATGGCAGTTCGAAAAAGTGAATAAATTGTAAGAGTGAAAATAAGCCACGAAAACTCATTATATCGAAACGAAATACTTGGACGCAAAATTCTGAGGTTATGTTTCGTCGCAATTTTAATACAATAATAATAAATTGAATACAAACAAAAGAAAATACTTACATGGCTTTTTCATCTCGGTTATGGACTACACATTCCTAGCCATCATCATCCACTTTTCCATCAAAGGCCCGAGTGCCTAATGTTACAGGAAGATCACCGGTTTCCATGGTGCGATTTGAACCAGCATATAAGAACTTTTTCTTCTTCTTCTTAAATGACACAAAGAGTCACCATAATGGACGGTTGCCATTCGGAAAATCTTGAGAACGCTTCGTGAATCTCCGACAAGTTCGCGAACTTTCGACTTTATTCGCAAGAGCGCGCGAATTACTATTTTTGTTTTTTTGGAAATAAAGAAAAGCCTTCCTTCTTTATTTTTTCTTAATATTGAAAGATTATGTCCGGAAGAAATTCGTAAATTGTTAATTTTCAACTTGTGCAGTTTTCAACCTATTTGCTTCAAATTTTACACACATCTTTAAAAATACATTCTTTAAGGCATCATGTGGGATTTTTATTTAATTACATAGTTTATTTGTTATTAGCAATTTACTGACAATTTTTTTTCGAATTTTCAAAACCGGATGCAGCGTTACAAAACTTAATAAAATTAATAATTTTTTACACTTCAATAATTTTAATTGACTTTATAGTTTCTTTAAAAAAAAATTTCAAAACACCTATTTTTCGGCTTTTACGGAATGTCATAACTCCTGAAAGTTATTAGCGTCGCAAGCATCTTTTGTTTAAAATGTACAGACATGAACCAGGGCAAGGGCTGTTATTAATGTATACGAACGACTATTCATATATATATATATACATATCCGTACAGTTAATAACACAACATAACTATAATAATAATCTTTCAATATATTTTTTAATTAAAAAATATTTTTTTGTTATCGTAAGATTCCTTTCTTAATTGATTTCTCCGAAAAATAATTGTAAAATTTTTCAAAAATACTCAAATTAGTTTAAAAAATCTATTTACATATTTGTTATTGGGAAATCGTTTATATTATTACATTATTCAGCCAATATCAAAAACAAATATGTATGACAATATTATATTATTTACATCATTACACTAAACCGCATTAATTCCGCCTTTAATTAAAATATTTTTTTATCGTAGGTTAAAAGTGTTTTGTATATATATAATTGTTTGTATTTATTATTTTAATTCAACTTTTCTTTGTAAAAAAGAAAATTAATCTTAAACAAATTAAATAATTATTTTTTATAATTAAGTCTCAATTTTTATCTTTATTAAAAATTAAAATAATATAAATGAACAGTGACAAACACGATGATACTAAGAATACATTTTTCTTAAATTAACGAGTATTTTTTTAATTAGCAAATATTTTGCTTCAATTTTTACTTTTATTAAAAATTAAAAATACTTAAAAATAAGTAATAAAAACGAGCAATGACAAACACTATCACATGATGATACTGAGTATAACTTTTTTAAGTGAACAATATTTGTTTTCAGCCATGTTAAGAAACGTTAAATAATAAAGTAAAACCTCTTGAACAATATTTTATAGACTCTTTGGTCGAAACTGGTAACTAAAAGGTTAAAAAGTTAAAGTTTATAAACTTTAATTATCATGATTATCCTTTCGCGGCATCCTGGACAAAATTCTGCATTCTGGCTTTCTTCGTAAGCCGGAACACAATCTTCACAGATGCATTGATGTCCACAAGGGACGAAGAGGTGCGTCGGGAAATTATCCCTGCAAATGCAGCAAATGTCCTCTTCTGAAAAATAATAATAGTTCAATTAATTAAAAGAATTTCTGAGAGTAAATTTAAAATCATATATGAAACATATTAATGTAAGACTTACCAACAGGTCCAGCTGCTGGCACATCAACTCTAAGATTTTCACCGTTTGGTACTATCAAATTAAAAATTATTTTTTAATATGCTGAAATAGTTAGTGTTAGTTTTGAAAATTAAACAATTTTATATAAAAACTTACTTAAAAGTCTAACTGGTGATACTTCAAATCTTGCTATAATGACTTCCTCGACTGGTACTATCATAAAACAAAGTTTTTTATTACGTTAAAATAATGAATAAATTAAATTTTCAATACAGGGTTGTCATAAAAAGTTAATTTTGATTTTCCCTGATTTTCAGAAAAAATTCTAACTTTTACTCTCTCTGACCCTAAAGAATACAATGATTCACTGGAAAAATAATTATTAAAGGGCCAGTCCTATGTCAGCGTGAAAACGGAAAAACGGTTAGCCAATGACGACTTTCAATTTAATCGAAATCATTCTAGAAGAAAATTCTTATTAGGGTTGAACGTTTTCCATTTCACGCTGACATGGGATTGTGGTTATAAAATATGGTTATAAAATAAGAATAAGATTATAAAACATGAAGTTTACTAAGTGATAAAATTATTATTTTAATAAGAATGTTGTTTTTAAAATTTCTTCAAGATTATTTTTATAATTTAATTTTAATTATTATTTTTAAAAATTTTTAACTAAAATTCTTCTTTAAATGAATTTTTTTGAAAAATTTTCCAAAAATTTCTCAAAATTTAATAAATAATAATAGTACAGGAAATCTTGAGTTTAATTTACAAAAAGTTCTTATAGAATTTCCAAATACATTTGTTTACAGTTCAAATAAAAAATCCTAGAAATAAAAGAAAAAATGAAAAAAATTACCAACAGGTCCAACAAGTGGTAGATTCAATTCTACAACTGGGTCATTGTTTTCTTCTCCTCGATTTATGACAAAAAACATTGTTCTTTATAGTACAATAATAAAAGAATGAATTTTTTTTAACTAAAGAAGAGAAGATGTAAAAACTCACCTACTGGTCCAACTGGTGGAAAATTTAATTCCACAGCTGGTTCCACTGGTGCAATCGGTATAATTTCGTCCATTGGAACTGCATCACCAATTATGTCAGGATTTATTTCTTCAGCTGGTATTATAAAAAAAAATTGTTTATTTAATTACTCCTTTTTTATTATTAGTTACTATTTCAACACTTTTTTTCATTTTGTGATACTAAAAGATACTTTTTTCTTTATTTTTTAATTTTTTGGATTTTACTACTTGAAATCCGCTAAGAGTTAAAATAAAAAAAATTATTCTCAACATATTTAATAAAATTCTTCGTAAAGATACAATTTTTTTTGACAATATTCACTTCTTTTCAAACTATTGGAAAATTTTCGAAATTTTTTGTCAAGAATTGAATTATTTTCCACAAGTAATAACATTTTTCACTGAAATTCAAATTCTTTCAATATTTACAAATTCAAAAAAAAATTTCCGAAAAATTAAGTTATTAAAAAAATTAATAAAATTCTTCTCAAAATCTCAAATAATATCATGAAGAATAAAATTTCCACATGAATTCAATTACTTTTTAACAAAACAAAACGTTTTAGCTTTTTTTAAAAATTAATTAACGAGTGAGAAGCCTGAAAGTATTAATTTTTTTAAATTAAAGAAAAAAATATTTAAAAACTTACCATCAAGTCCAACTGGTGGAAAATTTAATTCCACAGCTGGTTCCACTGGTGCAATCGGCATAATTTCGTCCATTGGAACTGCATCACCAATTCTGGCAGGATTTATTTCTTCGGCTGGTATTATAAAAAAAATTTTTTATTTATTTACTCCTTTTTTTATTATTAGTTACTATTTGAATCGATTTCTTGTCAGAAATGTAATTTTAAGAATAATTAATGAAAATATTAAAAAATAAAAAAGTTATTTAAAAAAAAACAAAAAAAATTTTTCTGAAATTTGAAAAAATTAGATAAAAAAAATTTTGCAGATATTTTTGAAAATCCTTGTGTCATATTTTAGGTATTAATGACTGGAATAAACCTGCAAAATTTCAGGACAATCCATTTAAATTTGTCTGATATAATTTGTAGGGGAGAGTGGTCAAGGTTGGATAGTGGTCAAAGTTGGATAATCGCGCTTATTTCGTTTTATCACACTAGCGACACCTGTGTTTGATTGTAAGTAGTTGTTGACAATGCCCACATACTTTTTACGTCAATTGCAGTTAAGTGTGCAAGGATTGTAAACGTATTTAGTAAGTCAGTGTTAAACAGTGGACGAAAAACGTTTTGAAATGTGATTAGAGGAGAAAAATAAGGTAGAAGAAATATGCCAGAAACAAAGTAAGTTGACTAAAATGGTTCATTATGATGTAACATAGAAATGTCGAATGTAATTTGGTGTTTGTATCACGTGTTTATGTTCTGTGTGATATTATTAATCAAGGGCGCTTGAGTCAATGTTGAACCACGAGAGGTGGTTAGAGTTTGACAACCAACAATTTTGGGGTTATGAAGCGTTCTTGCAATAGAAATTGATTTGTTGACTTAAAGCATCATGAAAAACTTTATTTACATTGGAAAAAAAGGAATTACAAGTTTTTTGTAATATTTTTTCATTTTTCAGAAGATCTTCGCGCTATAAAAGGAAATCAAACCGCGGAAATGTGGATATTTCCAACGTTATCAAAGCGATTCGAGCTGTAACTGGTGATGACAAATTGTCTGTTCGTGCAGCATCGATTTCGTACAATGTGTCAATAACAACTCTTGGGCGATACATAAAATTATTAACACCTTTATTTGACAACATGAACGATGTTAACGACAATGAGTTGGAAGCTGCGCTCAAGCAACATGGAACCTATTCCGTCTGTGCAACTTCTAAACAAGTAAGTCATTACCAAAAAATAATACGAGATTAACGAATAAATAATTTAACGAAAAATATTTTAAAAGTGACCGGACGCGAAGAAAGCGACTCAAAAAGCAAAAAATTATGGGTTTTGTTTTGAAATGTCAGAGTGAAAATACACAGAGTGTGTCAACTCTCAATACAAATCATTGATGTTTAAGTCTTCATTACACTGAGAATATGGAATAAAAGTCGACTTTAATTTCACATAATTAAAATATAACTATCAATCAAGACAAAGCTCTTATAAACATAACCTAGAATTCGTTTGTTTCTTTAGTCTAGTTCTTCGCTTTCCATCACAAATGAATTTTCAAATATTTATTAAATGCTTTCTTGATTAGGTATTTTCATTGAAAGAAGAGGAAGCTTTAGTTGGTTACATAAAAAAATGCAGCGAACACTATTACGGTCTATCTACTGATGAACTGCGTAAATTAGCATACCAATTCGCTATAGCAAGGAAAATTGATTATCCACCAATTTGGCATGATAACAAAATAGCTGGTCGTGATTGGTACTTGGGCTTCATGCGGCGGCATCAGTATTTAACCTTGCGCACTCCAGAACAAACCAGCCTTAATCGAGTGAAAAGCTTTACACCTGAAAACGTGGGCATATTTTTCAGAAATTTAAGCGCTGTTTTAACTGAAAATAACTTTGAAGCTCAGAGCATCTGGAACATGGATGAAACAGGTTTCTCAACTGTTCCAACCAAAGTTGGAAAAATAATTTTCATGCGCGGACAACGCCGAGTCGGCCAAATTGCATCTGCAGAGCGGGGCACTATGATAACAATGGCCTTAGCAGTAAATGCTGCTGGCGGTTTTATACCTCCGTTTTTTCTTTTCCCTTCGGAAAAATATGCAAACCACATATATGGAGCAAGCACCCGCAGGTTCTGTTGGATTTGCAAATAATTCTGGCTGAATGCAACAGCCAGAGTTCGTAAAATATATGGAATTCTTTATTCGGTGCACCAATGCTTCTACAAAATCGCCTCAGCTGCTACTTTTAGATAACCATGCGTCACATTTGTCGGTTGACGCTATTGATATGGCTTCAAAACATGGAGTGACCTTATTGTCCTTTCCTCCACACTGCAGTCATCGTCTACAGCCGTTAGATGTGTCAGTGTACGGTCCAGTGAAGACATATTATAAGTCTCAATGCACAGCCTGGCAAGTGCGCAACGCGGGAAAACTGATTGAAATTCGACATATTCCTCTGATAGTTGGCACAACTCTGGATTATGCTTTAACCCCACGAAATATAAAAGCGGGTTTTCAGGCGACGGGAATTGCTCCTTATAACCCCGATATTTTCATAGAATCTGATTTCGTAGAAGCCACGATAAACACAGAAAATGAATGCCCAGTTGAAGAATCCAAAAAGACAAATGAAGACGTTCTGCATCGTATCGTAGATTTGGAGGTCCTCAATGTTGATGCTCAAAAGCAAATGCCCAATTTAAATGAAATATTGACTTCTAAAGAACAGGGCGCATGATTATTCCCCAAATGTTATTTTTCCGAAATGTCATTTTACCGAACTGCACTTTTGCGAATAGTCATTTTTGCGAAAAGCCAATTTTGCGAAATGCCACTTTTGCGAATTGTCATTTTTTCGAAAAGCTATTTTTGCGAATTGTCATTTTTGCGAATCGCCATTTTTACGAATTGTCAATTTTCCGAAAAGTCATTTTTGCGAATTGTCATTTTTGCGAAAAATACAATAGTGAATTTATAGAACTACAAGTTTTCTATTGTATTTTTCGCAAAAATGACAATTCGCAAAAATGACGTTTCGGAAATTTGACAATTCGTAAATATGTCGGTTCGCAAAATTGACTTTTCGGAAAATTGACAATTCGTAAAAATGGCGATTCGCAAAAATGACAATTCGTAAAAATAACTTTTCGCAAAAATGACTATTCGTAAAAATGACAATTCGTAAAAATGGCGATTCGCAAAAGTGACAATTCGCAAAAATGATATTTCTCAAAAATGACAATTCGCAAAAATGACTTTTCGGAAAATTGACAATTCGTAAAAATGGCGATTCGCAAAAATGACTTTTCGGAAAATTGACAATTCGTAAAAATAGCTTTTCGCAAAAATGACAATTCGCAAAAATGACAATTCGTAAAAATGACTTTTTGCAAAAATGACTATTCGCAAAAATGACAATTCGTAAAAATGGCTATTCGTAAAAATGGCAATTCGCAAAAGTGACAATTCGCAAAAATGTCATTTCTTTAAAATGACCATTCGCAAAAATGGCAATTCGTAAAAATGACTTTTCGCAAAAATGGCTTTTCGCAAAAATGACAATTCGCAAAAATGAGTTTTCGAAAAATTGACAAATCGTAAAAATGGCGATTCGCAAAAATGACAATTCGTAAAAATGGCTATTCGTAAAAATGGCTATTCGCAAAAATGACAATTCGCAAAAATAGCTTTTCGCAAAAATGACAATTCGCAAAAGTGACATTTCGCAAAATTGGCTTTTCGCAAAAATGACTATTCGCAAAAGTGCAGTTCGGTAAAATGACATTTCGGAAAAATGACATTTGGGGAATAATCATGCGTCCCCTAAAGAACTGACTACTGCGAATGAACCGTCAACCTCGAACTCTGTAACATCCGGTTTGCCTGAAATGTTGTCAAAAATTGGACCAAGCACCAAAACGAAAACGAGGTCGACCACCGAAAAAAATAGCTGAAGTATCCTCTTGCAAAGAACATGAAGAGTTTTGCCCAAAACCTAAATCTCGACGAGGTAGACCACCAAAGAAAACATCAAAAATGTCCTCTTATGAAGAAGAATTTTGCTCGAAACCTAAAGTTCGACGAGGTCGACCATCCAAGAAAACTTCAAAAAAGCCCCCTCCTGAAGAATACGAAGACATTTACTCGAATGCCAAAGATGGGACCAAAAATGCAATTAAAGAGTCCTCTTCAGAAGAGGATGAAGACTTTTGTATAATTTGTTTTAAATCGATGCCACGTGAACTTAATAACAATAATTCGATTAGTTGCATTGAATGCAAGAGAGACGTGCATTTAAGATGCGCGAATATAACGAGAAGTTTCTTTATCTGCCATAATTGCGATTCAGATTAACGTCTGGACAATTTTCATTTTTTTCTGAATATTATTAATCTTTCGTTGATTTTATTTTCTTTTTCGAAATTTGCATTCAGTGCCATTATTAGAATTAAAGGTTCAACAATTTTCCTTTTCTTTTGAATAATGATAGTTTTTCCTTGATTTCCGTTCACGAAAAATAAAATATCTAATTTCATAAAAAAAATACACAATAATGACTTTTATTTCAATCCCATGGTTTCTTTATCTATTTACAAGCGTATTTGAACGTCATTCTTTCCTTTGAAGGTCATATTAATTATTTATCTGCATATTTAAATTATTTTCTTCAGTTAACCAACCTTGACCACCTGGTTCAACTATGACCACCTTTTTTTTTTAAATTGCTTATAACTCTGAATCTTTTGGTCGAATTTTTTTACAATGTTCAGCAAAAACATTGCATTTGAGTTGATCTTTCCAAAAATATGCGCGAAATCGTGAAATTCGGTATACAGAAGAAGTTATAGAGAACAGTCAAAACTATATCCAACCTTGACCACCCTCCCCTACACAATTTTTTCGTGACATAGACAAACATACACACATACATCTGTACATTGCTCAGAATTGAATATACATAATATGGGGCGTTTTCCGTGAGATTTTCACTCAAAATTTTTTGTGGATTAAAACAATTTTTTTTTTTTGAATTCTTTATGAAAAATAAGTAAATACGTATTTTCTTAATTTTTTATTTGATCAAAATTATAAAAGTTATTATTTTTTTAACTTTAACGTCTTCAGAAGCAAAGAATTTTTCAAACACTTTTAACTCCGTTATACCAAAAAATGAAAAATAATTTAATATATGAAAATGACTTGTCTTTTCTTGAATATTTCAAATATGTAGTAAAGAATAATTTTAATAAAGCGAAAGCATTAAATAAATTGAAATTTCGTATAAAATGTGACTTTTCTGAAAAGCGAAGTAATTGATTTACAATTTTTTTCTTCCATTACAACCACTGATAAATATAAACATTTTTCCCACTAATGCCAAAGTGGTGTTCTCTGGAGTTCAAATTATATTTAAATTTATGTCAGTTGTTGCACAGAGTTTTATTCGATTTTTGCACTTTTTAAAAATTTAACCTTCAAAAAGAAAAGAAAACAAATATTTTGTGGTTAATTTCACAATTTGCTTCTCTAAAATTTGTCCAACGACTGATATAATTTTAAATATAATTTGAACTCTAAAGAACACCACTTATATTTATCAGTGGTTGTAATGGAAGAAAAAAATCAAAAATCAATTACGTCGTTTTTGAGAAAAGTCCCATTTTAGACGAAATTTCAATTTATTTAATGTTTTCGCTTTATTGAAGTTATTTTTTACTACATATTTGAAATATTCAAGAAAAAACAAGTCATTTTCATTATTTTTTATTTTTTGGTATAACGGAGTTAAAAGTGTTTGAAAAATTCTTCGCTTCTGAAGACGTTAAAGTTAAAAAAATCATAACTTTTATAATTTTGATCAAATAAAAAAATAAAAAAACACTAGAGCTGTGCAAAATTCGAACCGAACCGAGTTTTGTTCGGTTTTGGGGCGCCGAAATGTCGAATGTCGAATATTCGACATCCGAACTGGGCTAGTTCGAATGTCGAATATTCGACATTCGAACTAGGCTAACTCGAATGTCGGATTTTCGACATTCGAACTAAGCTAACTCGAATGTCGAATTTTCGACATTCGAACTAGGCGACTGAAATGTCGAATTTTAGAATTCGACATTTTAGCGTACTAAAACCGAACACAACTCGGTTCAGTTCGAATTTTGTAGTAACTCGAATGTCGAATTTTCGACATTCGAACTAGGCGAAAAAATTCGAACAGTTCGGTTCGAATTATTTTGCACAGCTCTAAAAAACACGTATTTACTTATTTTTAATATAGAATTAAAAAAAAATTGTTTTAATCCACAAAAAATTTTGAGTGAAAATCTCACGGATAATGCCCCATCTAGATGAAAATAGGTCTTAGCTTTTTTTAAAAATTAATTAACGAGTGGGAAGCCTTAAAGTATTAATTTTTTTAAATTAAAGAAAAAAATATTTAAAAACTTACCATCAAGTCCAACTGGTGGAAAATTTAATTCCACAGCTGGTTCCACTGGTGCAATCGGTATAATTTCGCCCATTGGAACTGCATCACCAATTCTGGCAGGATTTATTTCTTCGGCTGGTATTAGAAAAAAAAAATTTTATTTATTTACTCCTTTTTTTATTATTAGTTACTATTTGAAAACTTTTTTTTATTTTTTGATACTTAAAGACACTTTTTTCTTTGTTTTTAAAATTTTTGGATTTTACTATTTCGAATCCGCTAAGAGTTAAAATAAAAAAAATTATTCTAAACTTATTTAATAAAAATCTTCTTAAAGATACAATTTTTTTTGACAATATTCACTTCTCTTCAAACTATTCGAAAATTTTCGATTTTTTTTGTCAAGAATTGAATTATTTTCCACAAGTAATAAAATTTTTCACTGAAATTCAAATTCCTTCAATATTTACAAATTCAAAAAAAAATTTCCGAGAAATTAAGTTATTAAAAAAATTTATAAAATTCTTCTCAAAATCTCAAATAATATCATGAAGAATAAAATTTGCACATGAATTCAATTACTTATTAATAAAACATAACGTTTTATCTTTTTTTAAAAATTAATTAACGAGTGAGAAGCCTAAAAGTATTAATTTTTTTAAATTAAAGAAAAAAATATTTAAAAACTTACCATCAAGTCCAACTGGTGGAAAATTTAATTCCACAGCTGGTTCCACTGGTGCAATCGGCATAATTTCGTCCATTGGAACTGCATCACCAATTCTGGCAGGATTTAGTTCTTCGGCTGGTATTAGAAAAAAAAATTTTATTTATTTACTCCTTTTTTTATTATTAGTTACTATTTGAAAACTTTTTTTTATTTTTTGATACTTAAAGACACTTTTTTCTTTGTTTTTAAAATTTTTGGATTTTACTACTTTAAATCAATTAAAATACTATTTTAAAACATTAGAGTAACACCACGAAGGATTAAAATAATCCATTTTGATGTTATTTTTACTATATGAATAAGATTTTACTACAAATCAAACACCAAGTCCTCGATTTATCAAAATTCGCCAAATTTAGCTTCACCAAGGACATAAGTGAATAAGTTGGTTAGTTAACTAGTCGGTAAGTAAGTTATTAAGTTCTTAATGAGTTAGTATCTACGTTATTTAAAAAGGTTCTTATTTAGATGGTAATCGTTGACTTGGTTTGGATTAAAAGTAAAATTTTTTTATAGTAAAATATAATCTTTAAATGGATTATTTTAATCTGTTTTTTGTGTTTATTTAATAACACTGGGTTACAAAAAAATGGTCATATCGTGTTTATTCAAAGTTTCCTGTATTTATTTAAAGTTTAGGTGTCACTGAATAAGAATATACCAGAAAAACATTTTTTCATTCGGTCATTCCCTTAAAAAACGAGTTTAAAGTGTCAAAAAACCGTATTTTTAGCACTTTTTGAGGCAGCGTAACAAGAAAACGCAACATGATAAAAATCTCTACAAGAGCTTAAATAAAATCTTAAACCTTTAACTTTAAGGCTCAGAACTGAAAAGTACTTAAATAATCAATGAAAACCTCCTTAATCAAGCAGTCGCTACATAAAATTGTCAAAAAAAGCTAGAACAGGAAGCAATTGGTAAAAATCGATTTCCCTAACCGGATTCGGTTGCAACTTGTTACTTGAGGTTTTTTGAGGTTTCTAATGACGAATTGGAACTTAGATTTAAAAATTTCAAAATGGCAGACTGAAAATAATGAGTTCACTTAATTTTTCAAAATTTGCGTTGATAATTTTAAAAAATTGAGTCTGCCATTTTGAAATTTTTAAATCTAAGTTCCAATTCGTCATTAGAAACCTCAAGTAACAATTTGCAACCGAATCCGGTTAGATGAATCGATTTTTACCAAGTGCTACCTAACCCAGCTTTTTTGATAATTTCAAATAGCGACTGCAGGTTTTCAGTGCTTATTTAAGTACTTTTCAGTTCTGAGCCTTAAAGTTGAAGGTTTAAGCTTTTATTTAAGCTTTTGTAGAGATTTTTATCATGTTGCGTTTTCTTGTTACGCTGCCTCAAAAAGTGCTAAAAATACGGTTTTTTGAGACTTTAAACTCGTTTTTTAAGGGAATGACCGAATGAAAAAAAGTTTTTCTGGTATATTCTTATTCAGTGACACCTAAACTTTCAATAAACACAGTAAATTTTAAATAAACACGACATGACCATTTTTTGTAACCCAGTGTAATTAATTAATTAATTCTAAATAATTTTTCATCCATTTTTTAACATTAAATTAATTCAATTAAAAAGTTTAATATTAAATTTACCTTCATTAATTTCAGATACCTCGAGCTTGACAAATAAATGTTCAATCAGTGGAGAAATAATTATGTACGACACATGTTTCGCGAAATTGTCAAGACTTAATTCTCCTCGAGGTGGGAGAGATTCCCACAATCTTTTAATTTTCGAATTTTTTCCTTGCGTTTTAAGTGTAGGCGATTGTATTCCGGATCTCAAACCTTCTTGAAGTCTTCGCACATCCTCAAAACTTCGTGCTTGCACGGAAATAATGGATTCTAAAATAATAGTAATAATAAACAATAATTTTTCAAAATTTTTTTTCATTTTAAAGTTGAAGAAAAGGAGCTTCTAAACACTAAAAAGTGTTTTTTATTAAAATTATTAAAAATTAGAGCAGAAATATTGAAAATTTTAAGCATTTTTTCAAAACTTTAAATCAAATTTTCAGTCTCTTTTTTCTGATAAAGGGTTTTAAAGAGTAATTAAGTTTGCATTTAATTAATTTTTTTAAACATTATTTGTTAAAAAAATAGCAAAGAATAATTAAAAATTACATACTTGCGTAATCCCAAGAGACTCCAATTTTATGTGCTAATTTGGCTTTTAGCCGGTTGGAATATCGTTCCATTGCATCCGAAATCGAATCTGTGCTGTTGAACACACTGCAATTTTGAGTTCCAATCTGGACGCACTTATGCTCACAGAAGTTCTACAATTCAGTTAGGCTTTGGGAGTTTTCGTGTCTGGTTTTTAAAACCTGTATTCTATCCATTATTTTCTGTGCAGGAAGCAGCAAAAGGGCCATTATTTCTTTCAACGACTTACCAAAATCATCATTGCGCAAATTTAAATAGCGTTGTAAATTGCGTTCTACAATTTCTTTGAAAATTTCCTAAAAAATTTATATAAAAAAAATTGAAATTTTATTACTTGAAAGAATATTATTATAAAACACACAAATTAAAAAAAATAAATTATTAACAAAAAATTTAATAAAATCAATTGCAAGTTTTTAAATATTTTTATCAATAATACAATTTTTTACAATAATTGAATCAATTAATAAGTAAATTCCTCGAAAAATTTAATTATTTTTAAACATTTTTGCAAGAAATCAATTGATTTCCGCTTTTTCAACAAAAAATGAAATTCTGCGCTGAATTAAAAATATTTTCAAAATTTTCTATTTTAATCAAATTCTCAAAAGACTTCAATTATTTTCGTAAATAATATATATACTAAAATATTTTTTAGCAGTCTTAAATTAAAAAATTCAGAGTTGCCACAAAAATTTAATTTTGTTTTCCCTTACTTTTCCCTGATATCCAGACAGAATTTAGATTTTTTCTCTGACCCTAAAGAATATTTTGATTCACTTAAAAAAATGTTGTATTATATTTACTTATAATTTTTCTTCATTGTAAAATTATTCGAAATATCAAAATATCAATTTAATCATTCTCACCTCTACTTGAAAGTATACGGAATTATTAATTATAACATTAGGAAACATTTCCCTGAAGACCGTAGCCAGTGGCACGTTGTAGTGGAAAATAACCTGGATAATAAAGAATTCGGGTATCAGTCTTCGTATTTCATTTAAGATTTCCCGGTACAATATAGTTGAGTTATCCTCCATTAATACCCACAAGAAAGGCACCACCTATGAATAATGAAATGTTTTCTGAATTATTTAAATAAATTTGTATAATATTTTTAAAAAAAAATATGATACTCACTCGGCCGCTGACTACACTCATCATCGTAAGCAATTGTGTGCAATCTTGTAATGAATTTGGCACTAATTGATTAGAGATATGGAAAAAAAAATACACCGCTTTCGCAAATTGTCCTTGTGAAACGTCTATCCAGAATTAGAGTTGCTGAGCTTAAGTTTTCTCCTTCTAAGTAAATAAAATCCATTTCTCCATGTTCATAATATCGCAAATAATTGTTATCGCCTTCGTTTATAACTTGCGAGAATTGTCTTAACGTAAAAACCTCTTCTGGTATATTATTTTGTCGGCAACGAAACATTGCTGATCTAATGCTCTCAAAGGGAACTAAAATAGCGGCTTCCTCGTGGCTAAATAAAGAAATTAATAAAAGTTAAATTGTAATTTTTGGTGTTAAATCAGAATTTCGTATCTATTTCGCAATAGAGATGTGCAAATTAAAACTGTTGGAAGTTCTTAAACTAAATTAAATTTTTATTACGTTCAATTTATTTTATTATCTTTTAGTATATAAATACATTTTTTTTAGTTTTTTATGAATTTTGATTCATGCTGATTTTTAATTACTTAAAAATGTGTAATTCCACCATTCTGACGGGTAGTGTATTAATAATTTAATATTTTATCAGTCTTAAGTAAAAGAATTCAAGGTTGTCACAAAATTTTTTTTTCTTTTCCATAATTTAATTATTTAAGAAGTTTTATGAAAATAGTAAATAATAGGAATCGTTCAATTAAGATAAACTTTTAAAAATAATTGAAATTTTGCAAAGAATTTTATTTAAATTTTTTCGAATAATTAAATTTTTTGTGAAAAATTTTGCTATATATAAAGATAATTAAATTTTTGACGAGATATTTGTTAAAATTTTTTAAAATAAATGAATTTTTTGGAAGAATTTTATTCTTGTCAGAAATAGAAAAAAAAAGTTTAAGATTTTATACCTATTAAATTCGTGGCAGTTTAATAATTTATAAGGCGAACAAAAAAGACACCAAAAATTCATAATTTCCTTATGAAGTATAGAAAATTAATTTTTTCCAGTACTTTTCATAAAAACTCCTCTCTTCTACCTGATTACCCTGATCAACTCAACTTTCCCTGAACTGTGGTAATACAATTTTTTCTATAAACTTCATTTTAAGAAAAAAATTGTTTTTGACGTTTAAATCGTACACTTTGAATTTCATAATAAAAATTTTATTTTACTATTTATTTACTATTAATTTTTCTATTACTTACAATGGTGCAATGGATTCGTAAATGCGTCGCATGAAGATCGGTTGTGTTCTGGCCGCATTGAATAATTCCTGCTTAAAAGAAATCTCTGCCTGAAGACGCGCGTCTGGCAAATGCGTGTGATTTATCGTCTCCACAAAAACACCCTCTCTTCTATGTCCACGTCCCGGGCATGATTTCAAATTACTAAATTTACAGATGTAGTAACTGCAGTGGAAGAAAAAGAAAATTAGTGTTTATGCAAATGTAATAATTTCTGAAAATTGAAACTATTTAATGCTTTTAATATTTAATTATTTTTGAAATCTTAATTTGAATCCATTTTTAAATTAATTTTTGTAAGGATATTGTAAGAAAATTCAATTACTATTATTATTTAAATTCAAAAATAATTCAATGTTTTTCAAAATTGTATTCTCATAAAGAATTTTATGAAATAATTTTTTAATAATATTGAACTCTTTTTACGAATTTTAATAAAATTTTTAAGAAAATAACATATTTCAAGGAATATAAATTATATTAAAAATAATGGAAATTCAGTGACTAGTTTTATTATTTATGAAAATATTTGAATTTTTCCTAATTACTAAATTGAAATTTTGAAGATATTTTTTTTTTAATCTAATTAAATTTTTGCGAAGAATTTATTACTTTTGAAAAGAATTTTTTGTAAAAAGTAAAAAAATTGAAGGTTTTGTATTAGGATTCGTGGTAATTTAATATGTTATGAGGAATTCAGAAAAATACAAAAATTCAGAATTTTCTTATGTATTTTTAAAAATGCAATATTTTCCAGTGCTCTTAATAAAAAACCTTGATTTTTTTAAATTTCCATTAAAAGCACCTGTGCGAAATCTTACAGGTACTCCGCAGGTGAGTCTGTTGGGATTTGAACCACTTTAACCTCAAAGTCACTAAACAAGAACGACACCAAAGCGCCCTTATGATGGTGTGATGGGTTGTAACTTGGAAGAGCTTGAGAACGCTTCGTGAGTCTCGGACACATTCGCGAATTTTCGGCTAAATTCGTAAATAGGCGAATTAGTTTTTCGTCTTTTGGAAAAGAAATGCCTTTCTTTTACGATCGGATTAGCGGCCATTAATCATCAAGTGTTAATAGCGTCATCAGCAATTGTTTAAAATGGCAGGGGTTGCTTTCAACAATAATAACCAAATTGAATTCAACGGACATTTATACGTGCACAGCCGTACACATGATAACACAAAGTAAGTGCAAATTAGCTTTTAATTATGTCTTTTTCAATAAAAAATATGAACCTCGCAACACGTGGTGCAATCTTCATTATAAAATTACTTTTTTCGCTTTTCGTGATTTTTCAACGTTAACAATATTTTTGCTGCAAAATTAAAAATGTTATATTTACGAAATATTGAATTGGTCACTAATGTTGTAATTAAATTAAATTTTTTACTCTAGTTTTGAAGTTATTATTTCTGTTAAATTAAATATTTTTTACAATTTTATATTTATATTTTTTTAAAACTGAAGTTAGTTTAATATTATTGTTATATTTGTTAGTATTTTATTAAATCTAATTATTACACTTTTTCATAATTGAAAAAAGACAATTGCAAAATTATGTTATTTGACAACAAACTTTGAAAACATTTTGTCTTATTTATTTCGCGACGTTATATAATCATTAAAAAAAATTCAAAAAACTTTAGGAAATTTAAAAAAATCAAGGTTTTTTATTAAGAGCACTGGAAAATATTGCATTTTTAAAAATACATAAGAAAATTCTGAATTTTTGTATTTTTCTGAATTCCTCATAACATATTAAATTACCACGAATCCTAATACAAAACCTTCAATTTTTTTACTTTTTACAAAAAATTCTTTTCAAAAGTAATAAATTCTTCGCAAAAATTTAATTAGATTAAAAAAAAAATATCTTCAAAATTTCAATTTAGTAATTAGGAAAAATTCAAATATTTTCATAAATAATAAAACTAGTCACTGAATTTCCATTATTTTTAATATAATTTATATTCCTTGAAATATGTTATTTTCTTAAAAATTTTATTAAAATTCGTAAAAAGAGTTCAATATTATTAAAAAATTATTTCATAAAATTCTTTATGAGAATACAATTTTGAAAAACATTGAATTATTTTTGAATTTAAATAATAATAGTAATTGAATTTTCTTACAATATCCTTACAAAAATTAATTTAAAAATGGATTCAAATTAAGATTTCAAAAATAATTAAATATTAAAAGCATTAAATAGTTTCAATTTTCAGAAATTATTACATTTGCATAAACACTAATTTTCTTTTTCTTCCACTGCAGTTACTACATCTGTAAATTTAGTAATTTGAAATCATGCCCGGGACGTGGACATAGAAGAGAGGGTGTTTTTGTGGAGACGATAAATCACACGCATTTGCCAGACGCGCGTCTTCAGGCAGAGATTTCTTTTAAGCAGGAATTATTCAATGCGGCCAGAACACAACCGATCTTCATGCGACGCATTTACGAATCCATTGCACCATTGTAAGTAATAGAAAAATTAATAGTAAATAAATAGTAAAATAAAATTTTTATTATGAAATTCAAAGTGTACGATTTAAACGTCAAAAACAATTTTTTTCTTAAAATGAAGTTTATAGAAAAAATTGTATTACCACAGTTCAGGGAAAGTTGAGTTGATCAGGGTAATCAGGTAGAAGAGAGGAGTTTTTATGAAAAGTACTGGAAAAAATTAATTTTCTATACTTCATAAGGAAATTATGAATTTTTGGTGTCTTTTTTGTTCGCCTTATAAATTATTAAACTGCCACGAATTTAATAGGTATAAAATCTTAAACTTTTTTTTTCTATTTCTGACAAGAATAAAATTCTTCCAAAAAATTCATTTATTTTAAAAAATTTTAACAAATATCTCGTCAAAAATTTAATTATCTTTATATATAGCAAAATTTTTCACAAAAAATTTAATTATTCGAAAAAATTTAAATAAAATTCTTTGCAAAATTTCAATTATTTTTAAAAGTTTATCTTAATTGAACGATTCCTATTATTTACTATTTTCATAAAACTTCTTAAATAATTAAATTATGGAAAAGAAAAAAAAATTTTGTGACAACCTTGAATTCTTTTACTTAAGACTGATAAAATATTAAATTATTAATACACTACCCGTCAGAATGGTGGAATTACACATTTTTAAGTAATTAAAAATCAGCATGAATCAAAATTCATAAAAAACTAAAAAAAATGTATTTATATACTAAAAGATAATAAAATAAATTGAACGTAATAAAAATTTAATTTAGTTTAAGAACTTCCAACAGTTTTAATTTGCACATCTCTATTGCGAAATAGATACGAAATTCTGATTTAACACCAAAAATTACAATTTAACTTTTATTAATTTCTTTATTTAGCCACGAGGAAGCCGCTATTTTAGTTCCCTTTGAGAGCATTAGATCAGCAATGTTTCGTTGCCGACAAAATAATATACCAGAAGAGGTTTTTACGTTAAGACAATTCTCGCAAGTTATAAACGAAGGCGATAACAATTATTTGCGATATTATGAACATGGAGAAATGGATTTTATTTACTTAGAAGGAGAAAACTTAAGCTCAGCAACTCTAATTCTGGATAGACGTTTCACAAGGACAATTTGCGAAAGCGGTGTATTTTTTTTTCCATATCTCTAATCAATTAGTGCCAAATTCATTACAAGATTGCACACAATTGCTTACGATGATGAGTGTAGTCAGCGGCCGAGTGAGTATCATATTTTTTTTTAAAAATATTATACAAATTTATTTAAATAATTCAGAAAACATTTCATTATTCATAGGTGGTGCCTTTCTTGTGGGTATTAATGGAGGATAACTCAACTATATTGTACCGGGAAATCTTAAATGAAATACGAAGACTGATACCCGAATTCTTTATTATCCAGGTTATTTTCCACTACAACGTGCCACTGGCTACGGTCTTCAGGGAAATGTTTCCTAATGTTATAATTAATAATTCCGTATACTTTCAAGTAGAGGTGAGAATGATTAAATTGATATTTTGATATTTCGAATAATTTTACAATGAAGAAAAATTATAAGTAAATATAATACAACATTTTTTTAAGTGAATCAAAATATTCTTTAGGGTCAGAGAAAAAATCTAAATTCTGTCTGGATATCAGGGAAAAGTAAGGGAAAACAAAATTAAATTTTTGTGGCAACTCTGAATTTTTTAATTTAAGACTGCTAAAAAATATTTTAGTATATATATTATTTACGAAAATAATTGAAGTCTTTTGAGAATTTGATTAAAATAGAAAATTTTGAAAATATTTTTAATTCAGCGCAGAATTTCATTTTTTGTTGAAAAAGCGGAAATCAATTGATTTCTTGCAAAAATGTTTAAAAATAATTAAATTTTTCGAGGAATTTACTTATTAATTGATTCAATTATTGTAAAAAATTGTATTATTGATAAAAATATTTAAAAACTTGCAATTGATTTTATTAAATTTTTTGTTAATAATTTATTTTTTTTAATTTGTGTGTTTTATAATAATATTCTTTCAAGTAATAAAATTTCAATTTTTTTTATATAAATTTTTTAGGAAATTTTCAAAGAAATTGTAGAACGCAATTTACAACGCTATTTAAATTTGCGCAATGATGATTTTGGTAAGTCGTTGAAAGAAATAATGGCCCTTTTGCTGCTTCCTGCACAGAAAATAATGGATAGAATACAGGTTTTAAAAACCAGACACGAAAACTCCCAAAGCCTAACTGAATTGTAGAACTTCTGTGAGCATAAGTGCGTCCAGATTGGAACTCAAAATTGCAGTGTGTTCAACAGCACAGATTCGATTTCGGATGCAATGGAACGATATTCCAACCGGCTAAAAGCCAAATTAGCACATAAAATTGGAGTCTCTTGGGATTACGCAAGTATGTAATTTTTAATTATTCTTTGCTATTTTTTTAACAAATAATGTTTAAAAAAATTAATTAAATGCAAACTTAATTACTCTTTAAAACCCTTTATCAGAAAAAAGAGACTGAAAATTTGATTTAAAGTTTTGAAAAAATGCTTAAAATTTTCAATATTTCTGCTCTAATTTTTAATAATTTTAATAAAAAACACTTTTTAGTGTTTAGAAGCTCCTTTTCTTCAACTTTAAAATGAAAAAAAATTTTGAAAAATTATTGTTTATTATTACTATTATTTTAGAATCCATTATTTCCGTGCAAGCACGAAGTTTTGAGGATGTGCGAAGACTTCAAGAAGGTTTGAGATCCGGAATACAATCGCCTACACTTAAAACGCAAGGAAAAAATTCGAAAATTAAAAGATTGTGGGAATCTCTCCCACCTCGAGGAGAATTAAGTCTTGACAATTTCGCGAAACATGTGTCGTACATAATTATTTCTCCACTGATTGAACATTTATTTGTCAAGCTCGAGGTATCTGAAATTAATGAAGGTAAATTTAATATTAAACTTTTTAATTGAATTAATTTAATGTTAAAAAATGGATGAAAAATTATTTAGAATTAATTAATTAATTATTAAATAAACACAAAAAACAGATTAAAATAATCCATTTAAAGATTATATTTTACTATAAAAAAATTTTACTTTTAATCCAAACCAAGTCAACGATTACCATCTAAATAAGAACCTTTTTAAATAACGTAGATACTAACTCATTAAGAACTTAATAACTTACTTACCGACTAGTTAACTAACCAACTTATTCACTTATGTCCTTGGTGAAGCTAAATTTGGCGAATTTTGATAAATCGAGGACTTGGTGTTTGATTTGTAGTAAAATCTTATTCATATAGTAAAAATAACATCAAAATGGATTATTTTAATCCTTCGTGGTGTTACTCTAATGTTTTAAAATAGTATTTTAATTGATTTAAAGTAGTAAAATCCAAAAATTTTAAAAACAAAGAAAAAAGTGTCTTTAAGTATCAAAAAATAAAAAAAAGTTTTCAAATAGTAACTAATAATAAAAAAAGGAGTAAATAAATAAAATTTTTTTTTCTAATACCAGCCGAAGAACTAAATCCTGCCAGAATTGGTGATGCAGTTCCAATGGACGAAATTATGCCGATTGCACCAGTGGAACCAGCTGTGGAATTAAATTTTCCACCAGTTGGACTTGATGGTAAGTTTTTAAATATTTTTTTCTTTAATTTAAAAAAATTAATACTTTTAGGCTTCTCACTCGTTAATTAATTTTTAAAAAAAGATAAAACGTTATGTTTTATTAATAAGTAATTGAATTCATGTGCAAATTTTATTCTTCATGATATTATTTGAGATTTTGAGAAGAATTTTATAAATTTTTTTAATAACTTAATTTCTCGGAAATTTTTTTTTGAATTTGTAAATATTGAAGGAATTTGAATTTCAGTGAAAAATTTTATTACTTGTGGAAAATAATTCAATTCTTGACAAAAAAAATCGAAAATTTTCGAATAGTTTGAAGAGAAGTGAATATTGTCAAAAAAAATTGTATCTTTAAGAAGATTTTTATTAAATAAGTTTAGAATAATTTTTTTTATTTTAACTCTTAGCGGATTCGAAATAGTAAAATCCAAAAATTTTAAAAACAAAGAAAAAAGTGTCTTTAAGTATCAAAAAATAAAAAAAAGTTTTCAAATAGTAACTAATAATAAAAAAAGGAGTAAATAAATAAAATTTTTTTTTTCTAATACCAGCCGAAGAAATAAATCCTGCCAGAATTGGTGATGCAGTTCCAATGGGCGAAATTATACCGATTGCACCAGTGGAACCAGCTGTGGAATTAAATTTTCCACCAGTTGGACTTGATGGTAAGTTTTTAAATATTTTTTTCTTTAATTTAAAAAAATTAATACTTTAAGGCTTCCCACTCGTTAATTAATTTTTAAAAAAAGCTAAGACCTATTTTCATCTAGATGGGGCATTATCCGTGAGATTTTCACTCAAAATTTTTTGTGGATTAAAACAATTTTTTTTTAATTCTATATTAAAAATAAGTAAATACGTGTTTTTTAGAGCTGTGCAAAATAATTCGAACCGAACTGTTCGAATTTTTTCGCCTAGTTCGAATGTCGAAAATTCGACATTCGAGTTACTACAAAATTCGAACTGAACCGAGTTGTGTTCGGTTTTAGTACGCTAAAATGTCGAATTCTAAAATTCGACATTTCAGTCGCCTAGTTCGAATGTCGAAAATTCGACATTCGAGTTAGCTTAGTTCGAATGTCGAAAATCCGACATTCGAGTTAGCCTAGTTCGAATGTCGAATATTCGACATTCGAACTAGCCCAGTTCGGATGTCGAATATTCGACATTCGACATTTCGGCGCCCCAAAACCGAACAAAACTCGGTTCGGTTCGAATTTTGCACAGCTCTAGTGTTTTTTTATTTTTTTATTTGATCAAAATTATAAAAGTTATGATTTTTTTAACTTTAACGTCTTCAGAAGCGAAGAATTTTTCAAACACTTTTAACTCCGTTATACCAAAAAATAAAAAATAATGAAAATGACTTGTTTTTTCTTGAATATTTCAAATATGTAGTAAAAAATAACTTCAATAAAGCGAAAACATTAAATAAATTGAAATTTCGTCTAAAATGGGACTTTTCTCAAAAACGACGTAATTGATTTTTGATTTTTTTCTTCCATTACAACCACTGATAAATATAAGTGGTGTTCTTTAGAGTTCAAATTATATTTAAAATTATATCAGTCGTTGGACAAATTTTAGAGAAGCAAATTGTGAAATTAACCACAAAATATTTGTTTTCTTTTCTTTTTGAAGGTTAAATTTTTAAAAAGTGCAAAAATCGAATAAAACTCTGTGCAACAACTGACATAAATTTAAATATAATTTGAACTCCAGAGAACACCACTTTGGCATTAGTGGGAAAAATGTTTATATTTATCAGTGGTTGTAATGGAAGAAAAAAATTGTAAATCAATTACTTCGCTTTTCAGAAAAGTCACATTTTATACGAAATTTCAATTTATTTAATGCTTTCGCTTTATTAAAATTATTCTTTACTACATATTTGAAATATTCAAGAAAAGACAAGTCATTTTCATATATTAAATTATTTTTCATTTTTTGGTATAACGGAGTTAAAAGTGTTTGAAAAATTCTTTGCTTCTGAAGACGTTAAAGTTAAAAAAATAATAACTTTTATAATTTTGATCAAATAAAAAATTAAGAAAATACGTATTTACTTATTTTTCATAAAGAATTCAAAAAAAAAAAATTGTTTTAATCCACAAAAAATTTTGAGTGAAAATCTCACGGAAAACGCCCCATATTATGTATATTCAATTCTGAGCAATGTACAGATGTATGTGTGTATGTTTGTCTATGTCACGAAAAAATTGTGTAGGGGAGGGTGGTCAAGGTTGGATATAGTTTTGACTGTTCTCTATAACTTCTTCTGTATACCGAATTTCACGATTTCGCGCATATTTTTGGAAAGATCAACTCAAATGCAATGTTTTTGCTGAACATTGTAAAAAAATTCGACCAAAAGATTCAGAGTTATAAGCAATTTAAAAAAAAAAGGTGGTCATAGTTGAACCAGGTGGTCAAGGTTGGTTAACTGAAGAAAATAATTTAAATATGCAGATAAATAATTAATATGACCTTCAAAGGAAAGAATGACGTTCAAATACGCTTGTAAATAGATAAAGAAACCATGGGATTGAAATAAAAGTCATTATTGTGTATTTTTTTTATGAAATTAGATATTTTATTTTTCGTGAACGGAAATCAAGGAAAAACTATCATTATTCAAAAGAAAAGGAAAATTGTTGAACCTTTAATTCTAATAATGGCACTGAATGCAAATTTCGAAAAAGAAAATAAAATCAACGAAAGATTAATAATATTCAGAAAAAAATGAAAATTGTCCAGACGTTAATCTGAATCGCAATTATGGCAGATAAAGAAACTTCTCGTTATATTCGCGCATCTTAAATGCACGTCTCTCTTGCATTCAATGCAACTAATCGAATTATTGTTATTAAGTTCACGTGGCATCGATTTAAAACAAATTATACAAAAGTCTTCATCCTCTTCTGAAGAGGACTCTTTAATTGCATTTTTGGTCCCATCTTTGGCATTCGAGTAAATGTCTTCGTATTCTTCAGGAGGGGGCTTTTTTGAAGTTTTCTTGGATGGTCGACCTCGTCGAACTTTAGGTTTCGAGCAAAATTCTTCTTCATAAGAGGACATTTTTGATGTTTTCTTTGGTGGTCTACCTCGTCGAGATTTAGGTTTTGGGCAAAACTCTTCATGTTCTTTGCAAGAGGATACTTCAGCTATTTTTTTCGGTGGTCGACCTCGTTTTCGTTTTGGTGCTTGGTCCAATTTTTGACAACATTTCAGGCAAACCGGATGTTACAGAGTTCGAGGTTGACGGTTCATTCGCAGTAGTCAGTTCTTTAGGGGACGCATGATTATTCCCCAAATGTCATTTTTCCGAAATGTCATTTTACCGAACTGCACTTTTGCGAATAGTCATTTTTGCGAAAAGCCAATTTTGCGAAATGTCACTTTTGCGAATTGTCATTTTTGCGAAAAGCTATTTTTGCGAATTGTCATTTTTGCGAATAGCCATTTTTACGAATAGCCATTTTTACGAATTGTCATTTTTGCGAATCGCCATTTTTACGATTTGTCAATTTTTCGAAAACTCTTTTTTGCGAATTGTCATTTTTGCGAAAAGCCATTTTTGCGAAAAGTCATTTTTACGAATTGCCATTTTTGCGAATGGTCATTTTAAAGAAATGACATTTTTGCGAATTGTCACTTTTGCGAATTGCCATTTTTACGAATAGCCATTTTTACGAATTGTCATTTTTGCGAATAGTCATTTTTGCAAAAAGTCATTTTTACGAATTGTCATTTTTGCGAATTGTCATTTTTGCGAAAAGCTATTTTTACGAATTGTCAATTTTCCGAAAAGTCATTTTTGCGAATCGCCA
Organism: Leptopilina heterotoma; assembly: GCF_015476425.1. Lineage (NCBI taxonomy): Eukaryota > Metazoa > Arthropoda > Insecta > Hymenoptera > Figitidae > Leptopilina > Leptopilina heterotoma. Next base: position 99,052 of record NW_025110821.1, read on the forward strand.
TTTTTACGAATTGTCAATTTTCCGAAAAGTCATTTTTGCGAATTGTCATTTTTGAGAAATATCATTTTTGCGAATTGTCACTTTTGCGAATCGCCATTTTTACGAATTGTCATTTTTACGAATAGTCATTTTTGCGAAAAGTTATTTTTACGAATTGTCATTTTTGCGAATCGCCATTTTTACGAATTGTCAATTTTCCGAAAAGTCAATTTTGCGAACCGACATATTTACGAATTGTCAAATTTCCGAAACGTCATTTTTGCGAATTGTCATTTTTGCGAAAAATACAATAGAAAACTTGTAGTTCTATAAATTCACTATTGTATTTTTCGCAAAAATGACAATTCGCAAAAATGACTTTTCGGAAAATTGACAATTCGTAAAAATGGCGATTCGCAAAAATGACAATTCGCAAAAATAGCTTTTCGAAAAAATGACAATTCGCAAAAGTGGCATTTCGCAAAATTGGCTTTTCGCAAAAATGACTATTCGCAAAAGTGCAGTTCGGTAAAATGACATTTCGGAAAAATAACATTTGGGGAATAATCATGCGCCCTGTTCTTTAGAAGTCAATATTTCATTTAAATTGGGCATTTGCTTTTGAGCATCAACATTGAGGACCTCCAAATCTACGATACGATGCAGAACGTCTTCATTTGTCTTTTTGGATTCTTCAACTGGGCATTCATTTTCTGTGTTTATCGTGGCTTCTACGAAATCAGATTCTATGAAAATATCGGGGTTATAAGGAGCAATTCCCGTCGCCTGAAAACCCGCTTTTATATTTCGTGGGGTTAAAGCATAATCCAGAGTTGTGCCAACTATCAGAGGAATATGTCGAATTTCAATCAGTTTTCCCGCGTTGCGCACTTGCCAGGCTGTGCATTGAGACTTATAATATGTCTTCACTGGACCGTACACTGACACATCTAACGGCTGTAGACGATGACTGCAGTGTGGAGGAAAGGACAATAAGGTCACTCCATGTTTTGAAGCCATATCAATAGCGTCAACCGACAAATGTGACGCATGGTTATCTAAAAGTAGCAGCTGAGGCGATTTTGTAGAAGCATTGGTGCACCGAATAAAGAATTCCATATATTTTACGAACTCTGGCTGTTGCATTCAGCCAGAATTATTTGCAAATCCAACAGAACCTGCGGGTGCTTGCTCCATATATGTGGTTTGCATATTTTTCCGAAGGGAAAAGAAAAAACGGAGGTATAAAACCGCCAGCAGCATTTACTGCTAAGGCCATTGTTATCATAGTGCCCCGCTCTGCAGATGCAATTTGGCCGACTCGGCGTTGTCCGCGCATGAAAATTATTTTTCCAACTTTGGTTGGAACAGTTGAGAAACCTGTTTCATCCATGTTCCAGATGCTCTGAGCTTCAAAGTTATTTTCAGTTAAAACAGCGCTTAAATTTCTGAAAAATATGCCCACGTTTTCAGGTGTAAAGCTTTTCACTCGATTAAGGCTGGTTTGTTCTGGAGTGCGCAAGGTTAAATACTGATGCCGCCGCATGAAGCCCAAGTACCAATCACGACCAGCTATTTTGTTATCATGCCAAATTGGTGGATAATCAATTTTCCTTGCTATAGCGAATTGGTATGCTAATTTACGCAGTTCATCAGTAGATAGACCGTAATAGTGTTCGCTGCATTTTTTTATGTAACCAACTAAAGCTTCCTCTTCTTTCAATGAAAATACCTAATCAAGAAAGCATTTAATAAATATTTGAAAATTCATTTGTGATGGAAAGCGAAGAACTAGACTAAAGAAACAAACGAATTCTAGGTTATGTTTATAAGAGCTTTGTCTTGATTGATAGTTATATTTTAATTATGTGAAATTAAAGTCGACTTTTATTCCATATTCTCAGTGTAATGAAGACTTAAACATCAATGATTTGTATTGAGAGTTGACACACTCTGTGTATTTTCACTCTGACATTTCAAAACAAAACCCATAATTTTTTGCTTTTTGAGTCGCTTTCTTCGCGTCCGGTCACTTTTAAAATATTTTTCGTTAAATTATTTATTCGTTAATCTCGTATTATTTTTTGGTAATGACTTACTTGTTTAGAAGTTGCACAGACGGAATAGGTTCCATGTTGCTTGAGCGCAGCTTCCAACTCATTGTCGTTAACATCGTTCATGTTGTCAAATAAAGGTGTTAATAATTTTATGTATCGCCCAAGAGTTGTTATTGACACATTGTACGAAATCGATGCTGCACGAACAGACAATTTGTCATCACCAGTTACAGCTCGAATCGCTTTGATAACGTTGGAAATATCCACATTTCCGCGGTTTGATTTCCTTTTATAGCGCGAAGATCTTCTGAAAAATGAAAAAATATTACAAAAAACTTGTAATTCCTTTTTTTCCAATGTAAATAAAGTTTTTCATGATGCTTTAAGTCAACAAATCAATTTCTATTGCAAGAACGCTTCATAACCCCAAAATTGTTGGTTGTCAAACTCTAACCACCTCTCGTGGTTCAACATTGACTCAAGCGCCCTTGATTAATAATATCACACAGAACATAAACACGTGATACAAACACCAAATTACATTCGACATTTCTATGTTACATCATAATGAACCATTTTAGTCAACTTACTTTGTTTCTGGCATATTTCTTCTACCTTATTTTTCTCCTCTAATCACATTTCAAAACGTTTTTCGTCCACTGTTTAACACTGACTTACTAAATACGTTTACAATCCTTGCACACTTAACTGCAATTGACGTAAAAAGTATGTGGGCATTGTCAACAACTACTTACAATCAAACACAGGTGTCGCTAGTGTGATAAAACGAAATAAGCGCGATTATCCAACTTTGACCACTATCCAACCTTGACCACTCTCCCCTACAAATTATATCAGACAAATTTAAATGGATTGTCCTGAAATTTTGCAGGTTTATTCCAGTCATTAATACCTAAAATATGACACAAGGATTTTCAAAAATATCTGCAAAATTTTTTTTATCTAATTTTTTCAAATTTCAGAAAAATTTTTTTTGTTTTTTTTTAAATAACTTTTTTATTTTTTAATATTTTCATTAATTATTCTTAAAATTACATTTCTGACAAGAAATCGATTCAAATAGTAACTAATAATAAAAAAAGGAGTAAATAAATAAAAAATTTTTTTTATAATACCAGCCGAAGAAATAAATCCTGCCAGAATTGGTGATGCAGTTCCAATGGACGAAATTATGCCGATTGCACCAGTGGAACCAGCTGTGGAATTAAATTTTCCACCAGTTGGACTTGATGGTAAGTTTTTAAATATTTTTTTCTTTAATTTAAAAAAATTAATACTTTCAGGCTTCTCACTCGTTAATTAATTTTTAAAAAAAGCTAAAACGTTTTGTTTTGTTAAAAAGTAATTGAATTCATGTGGAAATTTTATTCTTCATGATATTATTTGAGATTTTGAGAAGAATTTTATTAATTTTTTTAATAACTTAATTTTTCGGAAATTTTTTTTTGAATTTGTAAATATTGAAAGAATTTGAATTTCAGTGAAAAATGTTATTACTTGTGGAAAATAATTCAATTCTTGACAAAAAATTTCGAAAATTTTCCAATAGTTTGAAAAGAAGTGAATATTGTCAAAAAAAATTGTATCTTTACGAAGAATTTTATTAAATATGTTGAGAATAATTTTTTTTATTTTAACTCTTAGCGGATTTCAAGTAGTAAAATCCAAAAAATTAAAAAATAAAGAAAAAAGTATCTTTTAGTATCACAAAATGAAAAAAAGTGTTGAAATAGTAACTAATAATAAAAAAGGAGTAATTAAATAAACAATTTTTTTTTATAATACCAGCTGAAGAAATAAATCCTGACATAATTGGTGATGCAGTTCCAATGGACGAAATTATACCGATTGCACCAGTGGAACCAGCTGTGGAATTAAATTTTCCACCAGTTGGACTTGATGGTAAGTTTTTAAATATTTTTTTCTTTAATTTAAAAAAATTAATACTTTCAGGCTTCTCACTCGTTAATTAATTTTTAAAAAAAGCTAAAACGTTTTGTTTTGTTAAAAAGTAATTGAATTCATGTGGAAATTTTATTCTTCATGATATTATTTGAGATTTTGAGAAGAATTTTATTAATTTTTTTAATAACTTAATTTTTCGGAAATTTTTTTTTGAATTTGTAAATATTGAAAGAATTTGAATTTCAGTGAAAAATGTTATTACTTGTGGAAAATAATTCAATTCTTGACAAAAAATTTCGAAAATTTTCCAATAGTTTGAAAAGAAGTGAATATTGTCAAAAAAAATTGTATCTTTACGAAGAATTTTATTAAATATGTTGAGAATAATTTTTTTTATTTTAACTCTTAGCGGATTTCAAGTAGTAAAATCCAAAAAATTAAAAAATAAAGAAAAAAGTATCTTTTAGTATCACAAAATGAAAAAAAGTGTTGAAATAGTAACTAATAATAAAAAAGGAGTAATTAAATAAACAATTTTTTTTTATAATACCAGCTGAAGAAATAAATCCTGACATAATTGGTGATGCAGTTCCAATGGACGAAATTATACCGATTGCACCAGTGGAACCAGCTGTGGAATTAAATTTTCCACCAGTTGGACCAGTAGGTGAGTTTTTACATCTTCTCTTCTTTAGTTAAAAAAAATTCATTCTTTTATTATTGTACTATAAAGAACAATGTTTTTTGTCATAAATCGAGGAGAAGAAAACAATGACCCAGTTGTAGAATTGAATCTACCACTTGTTGGACCTGTTGGTAATTTTTTTCATTTTTTCTTTTATTTCTAGGATTTTTTATTTGAACTGTAAACAAATGTATTTGGAAATTCTATAAGAACTTTTTGTAAATTAAACTCAAGATTTCCTGTACTATTATTATTTATTAAATTTTGAGAAATTTTTGGAAAATTTTTCAAAAAAATTCATTTAAAGAAGAATTTTAGTTAAAAATTTTTAAAAATAATAATTAAAATTAAATTATAAAAATAATCTTGAAGAAATTTTAAAAACAACATTCTTATTAAAATAATAATTTTATCACTTAGTAAACTTCATGTTTTATAATCTTATTCTTATTTTATAACCATATTTTATAACCACAATCCCATGTCAGCGTGAAATGGAAAACGTTCAACCCTAATAAGAATTTTCTTCTAGAATGATTTCGATTAAATTGAAAGTCGTCATTGGCTAACCGTTTTTCCGTTTTCACGCTGACATAGGACTGGCCCTTTAATAATTATTTTTCCAGTGAATCATTGTATTCTTTAGGGTCAGAGAGAGTAAAAGTTAGAATTTTTTCTGAAAATCAGGGAAAATCAAAATTAACTTTTTATGACAACCCTGTATTGAAAATTTAATTTATTCATTATTTTAACGTAATAAAAAACTTTGTTTTATGATAGTACCAGTCGAGGAAGTCATTATAGCAAGATTTGAAGTATCACCAGTTAGACTTTTAAGTAAGTTTTTATATAAAATTGTTTAATTTTCAAAACTAACACTAACTATTTCAGCATATTAAAAAATAATTTTTAATTTGATAGTACCAAACGGTGAAAATCTTAGAGTTGATGTGCCAGCAGCTGGACCTGTTGGTAAGTCTTACATTAATATGTTTCATATATGATTTTAAATTTACTCTCAGAAATTCTTTTAATTAATTGAACTATTATTATTTTTCAGAAGAGGACATTTGCTGCATTTGCAGGGATAATTTCCCGACGCACCTCTTCGTCCCTTGTGGACATCAATGCATCTGTGAAGATTGTGTTCCGGCTTACGAAGAAAGCCAGAATGCAGAATTTTGTCCAGGATGCCGCGAAAGGATAATCATGATAATTAAAGTTTATAAACTTTAACTTTTTAACCTTTTAGTTACCAGTTTCGACCAAAGAGTCTATAAAATATTGTTCAAGAGGTTTTACTTTATTATTTAACGTTTCTTAACATGGCTGAAAACAAATATTGTTCACTTAAAAAAGTTATACTCAGTATCATCATGTGATAGTGTTTGTCATTGCTCGTTTTTATTACTTATTTTTAAGTATTTTTAATTTTTAATAAAAGTAAAAATTGAAGCAAAATATTTGCTAATTAAAAAAATACTCGTTAATTTAAGAAAAATGTATTCTTAGTATCATCGTGTTTGTCACTGTTCATTTATATTATTTTAATTTTTAATAAAGATAAAAATTGAGACTTAATTATAAAAAATAATTATTTAATTTGTTTAAGATTAATTTTCTTTTTTACAAAGAAAAGTTGAATTAAAATAATAAATACAAACAATTATATATATACAAAACACTTTTAACCTACGATAAAAAAATATTTTAATTAAAGGCGGAATTAATGCGGTTTAGTGTAATGATGTAAATAATATAATATTGTCATACATATTTGTTTTTGATATTGGCTGAATAATGTAATAATATAAACGATTTCCCAATAACAAATATGTAAATAGATTTTTTAAACTAATTTGAGTATTTTTGAAAAATTTTACAATTATTTTTCGGAGAAATCAATTAAGAAAGGAATCTTACGATAACAAAAAAATATTTTTTAATTAAAAAATATATTGAAAGATTATTATTATAGTTATGTTGTGTTATTAACTGTACGGATATGTATATATATATATATATGAATAGTCGTTCGTATACATTAATAACAGCCCTTGCCCTGGTTCATGTCTGTACATTTTAAACAAAAGATGCTTGCGACGCTAATAACTTTCAGGAGTTATGACATTCCGTAAAAGCCGAAAAATAGGTGTTTTGAAATTTTTTTTTAAAGAAACTATAAAGTCAATTAAAATTATTGAAGTGTAAAAAATTATTAATTTTATTAAGTTTTGTAACGCTGCATCCGGTTTTGAAAATTCGAAAAAAAATTGTCAGTAAATTGCTAATAACAAATAAACTATGTAATTAAATAAAAATCCCACATGATGCCTTAAAGAATGTATTTTTAAAGATGTGTGTAAAATTTGAAGCAAATAGGTTGAAAACTGCACAAGTTGAAAATTAACAATTTACGAATTTCTTCCGGACATAATCTTTCAATATTAAGAAAAAATAAAGAAGGAAGGCTTTTCTTTATTTCCAAAAAAACAAAAATAGTAATTCGCGCGCTCTTGCGAATAAAGTCGAAAGTTCGCGAACTTGTCGGAGATTCACGAAGCGTTCTCAAGATTTTCCGAATGGCAACCGTCCATTATGGTGACTCTTTGTGTCATTTAAGAAGAAGAAGAAAAAGTTCTTATATGCTGGTTCAAATCGCACCATGGAAACCGGTGATCTTCCTGTAACATTAGGCACTCGGGCCTTTGATGGAAAAGTGGATGATGATGGCTAGGAATGTGTAGTCCATAACCGAGATGAAAAAGCCATGTAAGTATTTTCTTTTGTTTGTATTCAATTTATTATTATTGTATTAAAATTGCGACGAAACATAACCTCAGAATTTTGCGTCCAAGTATTTCGTTTCGATATAATGAGTTTTCGTGGCTTATTTTCACTCTTACAATTTATTCACTTTTTCGAACTGCCATTATTAGGTTTGTAGTTAAATGAAAAAAAATTTTTTTTTTAGGTTTTGTTCAAAGTAGTGATGGATATCGATCAAGACGATCGAGAAATCGGCATGCACGAGAAAGTTGGTCGTTTATTTAAAATGAATATCGCTCGGCTCGTTTCATACGAGCGAACAGCTTTTGTTTAAAGAATTCGATCGATCAATAATAATAATAATAATAATAATAATAATAATAATACAAAAAATTTGAAGAGCTGACTATTTTGGTTTTTAAAAGATTTCTGGACGCATTTCCATTTCCAACAGCTTTTACTATTTTCGGAGTAAATTTCTTTAGGTTCAAAGTAAATTTTCCTAATTTCTTATAAAAATGTATTTCAAGCGTAGCAAAATTTTATCCGAAATTAACAAGCTACTAGAAAAGCGTAAAAGTTCTAAAAAACGTTGGCTTTACTTTGTAAATAGTAAAAATTGCACATTTTTTTACAATAATTATAATGGAGAAAAAATGAGTAACATTCTGGATTAAAATTAACATTTTTACTTTTTTTAATGCAAATAAAGTTCTTTATTAGAAAATTTCTATAGTTCATATATTAATTTAGATTTTTATTTTTACTTCAAAAAATAAAAATAATTTCTTTTTACATGCTAACTATTAAATAAAAAAATATTTATTTTTTAGAAATTCTATTATTTTATCAAATTATTTTAAAAAATTTAAATTAACATTTCATACGAACTTAAAAAATATTAATATTATTATTAAATGAATTTTTAAAAATATTTTATTAACAATAAATAGCCGTAATTACAAAATAAATTTGTTATTTATTTAAATTATATATTTATTAAGATAAAGTTATTATTTGTAGATAAATTGAACGTTGATTATCATAATTCAAAAATGAGATTTACAAATAATCAAAAATTCCTTATACAAATCAATTAAATATTATTTGTTGATCATAGATTGTATTTTATCTGCTAATGAGCACGAAACCCAAGAATTTAAGCACATGAGATATTTGATTGATTCATTGTTCAGCCTGTTTCTGTGCTTTCGTATTGTTAAAGAACCACGTGAAAACAGCCTTTCTGATGGAACTGATGTGGCTTGGATGCTGAACAAGTCCCTAGCCATCAAAGATAATGTCGGATACAACTTTTCATTTTGGGACCACCACTCTAAAATATTTACTTTGGCATCTGCACATGGTTGAGCTAAATAATAATCTAGTTCTTTATGCCATTGCTGAGAATTGTTCTTTTCTTTTACATTGTTTTTAAAAAACCCGCTCAAGTTAAGAGATTCCTCTTCTTCAGAATCATCTGATGATTCTAAATTTTCGACTCTCACAGAATTGTCAGTACTTTCCTATAAGTAAAAAATATTTAATATCATTCTATATTATAAATCGCAAAGTAATATGGTGACTAATTATTTTTTCATGGATTTAGAGTTATTTCATTTTTATACAATTTAAATTCATACTTAATTTTGAAAATGTATTACATAATTAAATATACCTTTGGCGTATAATAGGTACTTTTATACATTGTTTCAAATTTTTTCAACGAAGCGGAAACCATTTCTTTGCCCCAGGATGTCTGATAAAACCTTTCAACCTTAAACCTTGGATCTAGAATGAGAACTGCACAATACACCCAGTTACTTTTCTGATAGTGTTTCATCAATTTGTCAAAGCAGGCTTTTAATCCTTCTAAAATACTGCAGTCGGACATAGTCATATCAGTTTCAGGTTTTGCATTAAGTTTATCGATGTGCTTTGTAATTATATCCAGAAGTAAATTAAAACCAGTCACAACCAAAGATAAAGTTGGATACTTTTCTCCACTTAGAATTTCCGTTAATTCTTTAAAAGATTTTAAAATTTGGAATACTTTCTTCAATAATATCCATTCTTGTTCTGTAATTTGGTATTTTTTTAATTTTCCATTTAATTCGCATATAAGAAGTAAAGCGCGTTGCATTTTAAGAGCAGTCTGAATCATTGCAAAGGTTGAATTCCATCTTGTCGATACGTCCATGTTCGGGACGTGAAATTTTTCCTCAGTGATGTTACAGCAATTTTCCAATTTGATGCGCCACTGTTCAGAAAGTTTTATAACTTTAAACAGTTGTCTTAATTTAACAAGAGGAAAGTTTTCTTCCGCGGGTAAATCACAATCAATTAAATTTTCAATTCTTGATTCATCATCTTCATTCACGTTATTATCTCCGTCATCATCATCTTCGATATTTCCATCTAACTCGTCTTCATTCTCTGTACACAGAGATTTTTCCAGTTTTAAAGTTTTGAGTAAATCCTGAGCTCCTAAATGTACAATGTGAGCATAACATTTAAAGTGTTTGTCGGTTTTATTAAATTTTAAAAGTTGTGATAAGTGAGCCATAAATGTGGTGTTGTTTGATGCATTGTCCAGAGTAATCCCTTCAATTTTGTCTTCGATTTGAGACTCATGAACTGCCTTGAAAAAAACTTCTGCAATTTCTTTCCCTGTGTGTTTACCTTTAGATGGAATAAAAAAGAGAACCAAAGAGTGTAATTTCCAAAATTCGTCTACAAAGTGCGCGGTTACTCCATAATAGGATCGATTAGCAATAGATGTCCAGCCATCCAACGTGAATGAAATTTTCGAATTATTCGTTTGTAAAATTTTTAAGACTACTTTCTCAAGTTCAGAATATCGTTCCATTGTTAACGAATGAAGTTTCTTTCTTAGAGGCATGTCCGCATTCGGATTTAAATAATTGAAAATTTCTTGTGAACGTTCATCGTCAAAAAAAGAGAACGGAAGGTACTTCATTGCAATCCAGTCGACTACTTTCGAGTTAAAAACGTCTTGATTAAAAGTCTATTGAAAAAACGTAATATAAAAATTAAATTGAAAATACATAGGCACTCAAAACCCTTAATATAGATTCAAATTACGTATTTAAAAATTTTTTAATTAATTAATAACAAGAATTATAATAATTTTAAATTAAAATTTAATAATTTAATTAAAATTAAAATATTCTGGTTTCTACAATCTATTTACTTGTTTATTTGATTTTGACAGCACATCGTTAGTCGTGTATGTCTTAGCATATACATCTGGATGTTTGTCCCGCAGATGACGCTTTATTCCAGTAGTATTACTGTCCTTCATTTTAATTGTAATATTCTTTTCAGGAGCACATAATTTACATTTCCCTACTTTGCAGCCATTTTCAAAAGAATATTCAAAGGATTCCCCCAAAGATAATTCTCCTTGTTTTCTTCTTTTATTTTTGAACCGACTGGTGTTTTCTACGTGAGTACTATGCGTATTCGTTAAAATAAAAAGATAAAAATTATTATACGTTTATTGTAATATTTTTAATACTTTATACAATATTTTTCATATTTTTTTTAAATTCTTGTAATAATAAATAAAAATAAATTAAATTGTAAATAAAATAAATTAAATTGTAAATTAAATTTTAATATTATATTCAATTGTAAATAAAATAAAATAGTGAGTACTATGCGTATTCGTTAAAATAAAAAGATAAAAATTTTTACACGTTTATTGTTATATTTTTAACACTTTATACAATTTTTTATTAATTTTGTTTAAATTCTTGTAATAATAAATAAAAATAAATAAAATTGTAAATAAATCAAATTATAAATAAAATAAAATTGTAAATAAAATAAATTATAAACAAAATAAAATTGTAAATAAAATAAATAAAATTGTGAATAATTGATAATTATTGTAATTAAAATAGAAATATCTAATTAACAATCAATAATTTTTATTGAAAAACCTTGTCGTTAGATTAACATTTGTCTCAAAATCTTCCTCATTATTTCGCTTTCTATTCTCCATTTTACAGTTTCATCCATTCAAAGATTCTCAGAAATTCTAAATAATGGTAAATGTCAACTTTGACAAATAACAAAGTTTGATCGTTCTTTTCGAGCGATACAATACGATAAAAACAATGGAATGTTGCATAGTTCGGATAAAACAGAATTCTCGTTATTCGATTTTTTTCGAACGATAACGATCATTTCTCGGCTCGACATCCAACACTAGTTCAAAGCTTTTCAAAATAATCGACTCCATGAAGAATTAGAGATTATGGTTCAAGTAATTTATTCGTTTCTTAAAATTCATTGTGGTATATCATTTTTATTTTTCATTAATGGTTTTTTTGTTACAAATTAGAAAATATAAATGAAAATCATAAAAAATTTTACTTCCAAGTGTCAACTTGAAATTTTAAAAAATTCACTTATTTGAACTAAAATTAATTATTATTTATTATTTTTGAAAATTGTAATAAAATTCGCGGAGACAAATTTATTAAAATTGATTGACTTTGTTACTCCATTAGATAAATTTTATTTGATTCGCGAGTTTCTCTATTAAAAATACACGCTATTACCGTTCACGTAAGTAATACATAATAAAATTACACTACATAAAAAATAATAATTTGCATATTTTAATACCAAATATATGCAGTTCGATTAAAATATAAATTTAGTTAGAGTATCTAATTTTATGGTTATTTAAGTTAATTTTTTCAAAACAATACAGATAAATATTAAAAAAAAAAAAACTTGTACATTTGAAGAAAAAGGCTTCGGAGATGAGAAATGAATTTTTTTCACATTTATTCACATTATGGCAGAATTAAAATATATTTTTTGTGAGTAAAACATACAAACTTCACACCGTAATTTTATAATGTCATCAAAACAATCTTTCAATCTCATTTGTATATCAGTATATTCATTCAATCATTTCCCAGTAAGAAACGAAAAATTGAAAAGTATTAAAAAGATTCTATTCTTTTGAATGCCATTTCTGTCCAATACTTTTCTATCCAGTGAGAGCAATATAAATAGTAACGATATCAATCCTCTTGAATACCCAGTAAGAAAGCAAAGATTAAGAAGCATTAAAAAAATTCTATCCTTTTGAATACCATTTCTGCCCTATGCTTCTGAATTCCGCGACAGTAGTATAATAATATAATACTAATATTGTTGACATATAGAATGTTCAATTACTTTTAAATAACTGCACTCATGAATTTATTTGCTATTTTAAAAAGAAATAATTATTAAATTATCAGTTAAGAGGGTTAAAAGTGTTTAAAGGTCTCTGAAATTTTTAGGTTATGATTTATTGTCTAACAGAATAACGGACCTGACTCGTTTAAATGACGTTAAATTGGTAAACAATCAATTTTTCAGCAAGTTTTTCTTTGAACACAAACACTTTTTACAAAATCTGCCACTGTATGTATCTTATAAATTACAAAAATCCAGAAGATTGCTTGAATGCATGCAGAAACGCGGTTCCAATGAAAAATTGAAAAGTGATATAATGACAGGCTGTAATAATTTCGGATGGGATTGGAAAGCATTCAGAAAAAAATTTTGTCTTTGTTAAAAATTACAAAAAGAATTGAATAGCATTCATTTTTAGACGAAACGTGGTCCTATCATGGTATAGAAAAGTATTGGACAGAAATGGCATTCAAAAGTATTGGATAATTTCTACTACACCATACAGAGTTTGAATTATTTCAATCCTTTTCAATTTTTCGTTTCTTACTGGGTTAATAAACAAGAAAGCGTTGGAGATGAAATCGACTTTTTACTCGGACCATAATTTAAATTTCAATTATTTATAAAACAATAATTTTCCTTCTTTTTGTATATAATGTTTAGGAAAAGTAAACATCAGATTCTTAGAAGAGTAGATTTTAGAAAATTAATCGAGACATAAAAAATGTCAATTTCAGAAGTATCACCGCATACACTTTTTTTAACGATTGTTTACATTGTTTAACCTTTTCAGTCATTACGTATGTAAACACTATAAGTTGGGACTATGTCGAGTACGGGCGACCTCAAAGAATGACGTTTTTTCGATAAATAAAAATAAAAAGCATACACACCCGCCCAATAAGAAAAATGTGAAGGTTAAAGCTTTTAAAAGGGACTTGTATACAAAAGTCATCAATTCAAAAGAAACTTTTCGAAAATGCTACGATAACATCCGACAATTGTAAGTATTAATTTGATTCAATTAATTTCCCCGCCACAGAAATTATAACACGATTTATAGAACAATATATTAATTAGGAAAGGTAAATTATTTCGTCATAAAAAGATAATTAATCATAACCTCCAATTCATAACAATTTAAAAAGGTGGGAATTAAATCGGAAATTCTTTAAAAATTAAATTTTCTAAGTAAATTTAAAATGAAAGGTTAGTTATGTAGTTTCTATATATATATATTAGAAATAATTACTAACTTATGATACATAACAACAAATAAAAGTTATTTTAATTGTTGTAATTCTTATGTAAAGAATGTGGTACGTATATTGTTATTGCAGGCCTCGCCCTCTATTAAAATAATTTTTTTACAATTTGCTACTATTCTGATACTTTTTCATATATGTGACAATAAAACAGGGTGTCTAATGATCTGGAAAACCGGGAATTTTAATTAACCGGAAAGTAACCGTTAATTTTTTCCTGAACCGGGATTTTTTTAATTTTGCTTGAAACTTTTTTTTTTATAATAATTTGTTCAAATAAAAAATGTTTTGTTTCAATTTTTTGTTGAATACATTTATGTAAATAGATAAGCTTAATTTGAAATTTAAAAAGATAAACCGAGAATTAACCGGTAATTTTCTGAAACGAAATTAGTAGATACGCTGTAAAAGCTACTTTTTTCACAAATTACATTAATTTAAATTAGCTAATAATTGAATAGTGAATTTTTGAAAAGGGCTTACTCAGAGTTATTACATATTTCACTTTTTTTTGTATTTCTTGCATTATTACACACATTCAGCGACGTTTTTTTTAAAAAACAAAATTACATTCGAGATATTTTTAGCGGAGAAAAATGTATTAATAGTACATTTTGCAACACCTGTTACCGAAAAAGTTACTTTTATACTTTTCTAAGTAATAAATATAGTTTTATGTTGATTATTGTGTATATTATGCTGTTTACAAGAAAAGTGTACTGAAAAGTAATCAAAAGTGGGCGGGAAAGTACACATTCCTGCACACTTTTAAATGTGTAGAAATTTACCACTTTCTGCTACATTTATGTGAAAGAAAAGTTTTTATTTTCCAGCAGGTGTTGCACAAAGTATGATTTCCTTTGACTTTTAACCTTAGATTATATGTTTTCTAACCCAATGCGAAATTGTTTTTGAGCTCAAATAAATTTATTACATTATAAAAATAAATAAAAAAATAAAATATCTGTTAAAATTTCAAAAACCGAGTTGATCCCTTTTCGAAATTCACAATTCAATTTGAATAAAAAAAAAATTCTTAAAAATTTTAATGCAAAAAAAAATTAATTGTTTATAAAAAGAAAATTTTACATTCCATTAAAAAATATATATATGTACTAATTTAATTAGAGTATACATATAGATTACAAAAATTCTTTATTCTTTATTTTTCTTATTTCGCCATTTTTTGCAAATATTTCTAGACATGAGGAAGCTTCAGTAAGTGCAACTTTTGCGCAATGCGAAAACAGTATGTACAAATGGAGAAGGAAGTTTACACTACCAAAAGTAGAATCATTAGCAGCATATGGTGTTTTAATAAACTCCAATGAATTTCAACATTTAAAAAATCATCGTAATGGCTCTCTGAATATTTCATCGGCTGTTGGAGTTAACGGGGACGTGTCAATTGTATTCGTGGACATCAATTTCGCAAATCAAGTTTGCCAACATTGTCACTTATCTATTGACGCAACCTTCAAAGTGGTACCAAATGTACCAGAAGCTTCACAATTTTTAATACTTCGAGCAGAAACATTCAACCACGTAAATATAATTACTTTGTTAACTATTTTTAATTTAAAGAAAAAGAAAGTAAGATAATTATAAGACATCATTTTTCAAACAGATCACCCGAAAATAAAAAATTTAATGCTTAACCCTTTTAATGTCACTAACTTCTAAACGCAGAAAAAAACTGAACACAAAATGAATCAGAAAATTGATTCATTTTGAGTAAGCTTTTTCAAATTATAAATTGACAAAGTAATAAATTAAAAAAAAAATTAATATTATTCCAGAAATCTAAATTTTTTCTCACACACTTGTTCAATTTTTTGTATTTTGACGTGACGCAGTAAATTTTTTTCTTTGCTTAGGGACTTTTGGGAAATCTGCATACGTATACCTTGGATTCCGCTCTCCAAGGTTATGTGGGGTTGATAAAATGAAAAAAAAATATAAAAATAATATTAAATAATAAATTAAATAAACTGGCGACTTACTGCCAACCCCGACCTCCGTTCCCTGCGTCGATAGTTAAATTTTTTTAACCATTTCAGTGACAAAGCGGAATTTACAGCACAACAATATAATTTCCCTTACACGTAATTAATTTAATTTAATAACTGAAAAAATTTACGATTTTAGTAAAAAAATTTACTAAGAAAAATCAGTTCTGTTGATTAAAAAATTTAAAAAAAACTTTGCAATTTTTATATTTGTATCTGTTCTAAAAGAAAAAATTAAAATTAAAACACAGGGAAATAATTATTTCAACAAAATTTTATCTAAAAATAAAACATGTACAACTAGATCTTTCAGAAATGGTTAAAAACCATAATTGTAAGTAAATATTTAATTGCATTAAATATAATTGTTCAGTACAAAAGTTATTTTAAAACCCTGACCCTCCTTTTAAGACTGAGTACACAATAGGTTAAAAAATAAGTGGCGTGGAGTGTACGATAGTGAGGTCAGTGTTGACACTTTATTTTTTAATCTATTTTATCGATTAACAATAATTATTATTACTAATTAAATACTTATTATTAATTTTTTACAGGGTGTCTAGCGTCCGGGAAAAACGGGAAAACCGGGAATTTGCCGGGAATTTAGTTCGACCGGGAAAAACCCGGGAATTGAAAAAAATATCCGGGAATTTTTGGAAAGTTTCGCTAATTTATTAAAATCTATAAAAAAAATTCAATTTAAGATATAGTTCTCTGGCAGCTACTCTTTTAAAAATTAATTTTTGATAGATTTTCTTCATATTTTGAGAAAATATTTCTTCGGGTACCCTTTAAAGGTGGTAAAAATTTTAAAACCTTTTGCCATGTCAAAAAACGAGATATTGTGGTTGACATTTTTTATTTTTAACATAATCGCATGGAAAAGTAAAAGTTTGAACTTGAATAAGTCAAAATTTAGCATCGCAAAGGGTTTTGAAATTTTTACCACAATTAAAGGGCACCCGAAGAAACATTTTTCCTCAAAATTTGAAGAAAATAAATTTTTACAAGTGTATAGAAGCCGGAGAACTACCTTCAGTCTTATATTTTTCAAAAATTTTAAAAAGATATATTATAGGTAATAGTCAATTTCACGTTAAATTTCAGTTCACATTTTCAATTAGGATGAAAATATATTATTGTAAATCTATTTTTTCATTTTTTATAGGTAACGAAATGTTTGGATTTTTAAAAGTAGACTTATTTTCAATTATCTACAACTCTAAAACTATTGAATTTAGAAAACTTAAATTGAAAGTTTAAATATAAATCCTAATGTTTTTAACTTATTGCAGTTGAACCTCAGTGACTTTTAATGTAAATATCTAAAAGAATACATAAATGCCATTGGATGTTGCAAAATAATTCCGAAACGATCATTTATATAAACGAAAATAATTGCAATTTCTATTATTCGAACTTTTGATTATCTGAACCAAATCCTGCCTGAATTAGTTCGGATAATTCAGTTTTCTCTGTATTTAAAAAATTATGAAATTTTAATCGTATATAGTCATTAATGTCTTAAAAATAAATCCGGGAATAATTTAGTTTTAGGTCCGGGAAATCCGGGATTTTGCCGGGAATTTGAAAATCATAATTCGCTAGACACCCTGTTTTTTTATAAATAAATAATTACAAATAATAAATGTATTTCCTGAGTGTTATTTTTGTCTCTTCGTTTCTGTACTTATAAATATGTAAGTGCAATAGAAATCATATTGTCATGTTTTTATGATAAACAAAAAGCACAATTTTTATAAACATTGTATGCATAATCAATTTAAAAGAATTTTAAAATAGGAAAAATTTTAAATAAAAATTTTTATTTTGAAAGGTTTTATGTTTAATATTAATAAGAATTTACATAATATTTTGCATTAATTGTAGAGCATTCCATTCGCTTGGGCATTGATGGAAAGAAAGTCTACAGGCTCGTACACAGCTGTTTTAGAGGAACTAAAACGGTTGCTTCTAAATTTTAATGTAGTGGAAGCAATGTGCGACTTTGAGACGGCTCTGAGAGCAGCATTACGAATAGCGTTTTTTGGAGTCGAAACACATGGGTGTTTGTATCATCATGTAAAGGTAATTATTTTAGTTTAATTAGATATAAAAAACATTATTAATTTTTTTAATTTCTTTGTTAACTTAAAGATAAATAGTAAAATTTGTTTTTTTAACAAAGGTTTATTTAACGTAATTATTAATAATATATAGTTCTAAAGAAATGCATAAAAAAGTTTATTTTAAAATTTTTATTAAAAATTCAGCTGTATATCGTGTCTCAAATATCTTTGGCTTAATTTAACAAAAAGTGTCATTGTAATAAAATAAACAAAAAATAAAACAACATTTTTTTCTAAATATGTTAAGAAGTAAAAAAATTATGGTTTTTACGTACTACTTGTTCCTGGTATATACAAAATATAAGAAAAGAACAATTTTTCTTGAAAATTATAATTAAAACATTATAATTTTAAATATTTTTACCAAAAACGTCAAAAATAATTTTTAATCTAACATTGTATTTTATTTAGAAAAACGTAATTCCAATAGTTCATAAAAATTAGTATAACTATGAAAACAAATACATTTTATGTTATAATTATTTTAAAAATATGTAGAGAAATATAATATAGTATACAATTTGATAATATACCTATATTTGATTTGTGGTTAGAAGAAAATCAAAAAGTTTTTATAATTTTTTATTTATTCTAATTTTTAATTACAATTAAAATATGACAAATTGTTTTATTTTTAGTGTAATTGGGGAAACGTGAGAACTCTACATCTGGAGGAATTGCTGATAGAGTTCCCTGAGTGCCATAATTTCATAAGATTAATCATGGCACTTCCTTTATTGCCAGCAAATGAAATTGCCAATGTTTATAGAGAACTTAAAAACTCCTTGAGTGATGAAGCAAAAGTCCACTTAGGACGATTCTTTATCTATTATGAACGCCAATGGACCAACAGAATTACACCCTCCGGTTACACTGTTTTCGGCCTGACCAAACGCACAAATAACGATTGCGAATCATATAATAGAACCTTGAAACAGCGATTTAAAAATCAGACTGATATTTGGGATTTTACGAGTATGTAATTCATTATTTTCGATTTAATTTTAACCCTAGAAGGGAAAACTGGGAATGATTAGACACCCAAAGAGAAGTTTAAAGTATGTTCACTACTTGATCACTCTTAAAGTGTCTCTATTTATCTTTTAAAATTGAAAAATTAAATTTTTAACCTAAAACCATATTTTACTTTTAGTGTGATTACAATAAATTTCTAAAATTAAAATGAAATGTTTGTAAAAATTTGTTTATAACCTAATTTTTTGAAAATTTGAATTAAAAACAAATTTTTTCAAAACCTTTTTTACCACTGTAAAAACTAGATTTTTTGCATTGAAGTATAATATACAAAAAATAGAGATTGTGTGAATAAGTTTTTTAAAATAATTTTTCAAATTCTTTACTTATGAAGGCTACTAAAAGAAATAGTTTTTTTTGTATGCGTCATCAAAAATTATTTATATTTTAATTTTTGATGAGACAGAATAAAATACAATTTTGTAGAATCAATTTATAAATAAACAATTAACAAAATGTTTTGAAAATAAAAAATTTATTAAACAAAAATTTTATTTGTATATAACACTAGGAATAAAATGATATAATTTATTTTTACAAATTAAATTTTAAATTTGAGGTGATTTACTGATTGCACTTAAAAAATTGTCCAATTCCGTTTTTAGAGCTTAAAGCTATTTTTTATAAATTGGTAATATTTTTCTCAAAATGGACAAATAAGGTTGTCAATTTTTTTTCGTCAATACACTTTTTTCCAAAAATAATAAATTCAATTTAAATTATGAAAATTCTTTCAACCGTACATTAAGATTTAAAATTTTTTATAATTAGATAAATAAATAAATATAAAATTTAAAAAATTTTCAATAACTTTAATATTAAATGAAATATGTTAAAATTCCATTCCACTAACCGTTAGGGGATACTTTTAGCACCAAATTAAATTAGATATTTCAGTTAATTTAATTTAATTTATATATTCTTATGTTCAATAAGATTTTATTGATAATAATTATCCTAAATTATCTTAACATACATTATATTCTATAATTTTAGAGACTCTTGCTGAGCACCAGAGTGGACTTTTAATAGATTTGAAATCCCTCGAAGAGGGCAACAGAATTACAACATTAAGAAAATGTAATGAAGTATTAAAAGACCAAAAGATTTTTGACGCGTGGTCAAAATTGAGTCAACCAGGAGGCTACTCACGAAGACAATTTCTGGAAGAAGTATCAATTATTTTCATTGACCCAATTCAAACTCTTCTGAATGAAGAATAAATCCGATGCTTGCGTATATCATTTACATTAATTTAAATATATCTTGCCAACAAAATTATTACTTTTTTCAATTATACTTACTTCATTTTACAGTTTTCTTCGCTCATACGCACAAACATAATTGTTGATAAACTAAAAATTTAAACTGTTTAAAAATGTATTCTTGCCAATAAAATATTTAAAAGAAATTATATTTTTCTATTGTCCTTACCTTATTTTACAGTTTTCTCCGCACACACGCATAAACATAATTGCTGATAAAATAAAAATTAAAACCGTAGATACTGTTTAAACGTTTTGCATTTAATACATCGCCTAAATATTATTTTGATGGATTAAAAAATTTTTATATTTCATTTTATGACCAAGAAATAATTTTTTTAAACAAAGTTGAAGAAATTAGTTTTCTTTTTCATTTTATTCCGTGGAAGAAGATCATGAAACAATTCTCTTTAATTTGTATAAATTAATTCTTTATAAACATAACTAAAATACTTTTATTTTAATTTAAATATCAATTATAATTAGTTTATTTTTGTTAAAGGTCTGGGATCTTTGACACAATTAAACGAGCACAATGTATTATTCGATCACATTTATTGATAATATAAACCGAGCGATACTTTTATGTTAAGAGCGATACATTTGCTAAGACGAGCAAAAACAGTAATGAGAATGAACACCTGGTGGCGCTCAGTAACAGTTGCAGGTCCGTAACACCAATTTTACCAACACTTCCCCTCGGATAGCAACTGTAGATCATTCCCTTGGAGAATTGTTCGATTTTAAACCAAGAAGACGAACACATTTCTGGTGCTTGATTTTGGAAAGTCCTTTCGTCAGGATATCCGCAGCCATGTCGTCCGTCGTTACGTGTTGAATGGACACGAGCTTCTTCTCGATGGCATCTCGCACAAAATGATGGCGTATATCAATATGTTTTGTGCGAGAGTGATACACGGGATTTGCAGCAAGTCTCTCAGCTCCTACATTGTCATTCTTGAGGACAATTTCCTTTTTGTTCACTCCGAAAGTTTTTAGAAGTTTTGTCATGTATATGGCCTCCTTGGTTGCATCGGACAGAGCCATATACTCTGCCTCGGTAGAGGACAAGGCAATAGTGGGTTGTTTTCTCGATTCCCAACTAACAGCGGTTCCTCCAATTAGAAAAGCGTATCCTGTGTAGGATCTCCGGTCCACACTGCACCCACCCCAGTCAGCGTCGACGAACATCTGTGGAGAACAGCGAGAACTTGTGAACACCAGGCCAAGATCGGATGTTCCTTTCAGGTAGCGAAGTACCCGTTTCCCCGCTGTCCAATGAATCTTCGAGTAGCAATCGTTGAACTGGCTCAAACAACTGACAGAATGTGAAATGTCGGGTCTCGTACCAATAGACAGATACATTAAAGCCCCAACCAGCTCGCGATACGGAAAATTCTTTTCTTGAGAATCCTTCTCGTTTGTGTCCTCTTTATTTAACTTGATACCTGGATCCATCGGTGTCGTAACCGGATTACAGTCTAGCATGCCAAATCTCTCTAGGATGTCTCTGATGTATCCTTTTTGGGTGATTGTCATACTATCTCCATCTCTCGTGAACTCCAGGCCTAGACAGTATTTTGCATCACCTAAATCCTTGACTTCGAATCTTGATTTGAGATACGTAATTAATTCGTCAATCATACGTTGACTAGGTGAAATCAGAAGGATATCATCAACGTATATTACTAAAAAGCATTCTTCTTCTCCAGATCCGACCTTATAGATACAGGGATCAGCATCTGAAGGTGCTGCTCCAAATTCTTTTAATTCCTTGTCCAAACGTTGATACCATGACCGCCCTGCTTGCTTTAATCCATACAAGGCTTTGTTCAAGGAGCAAACCATGTTGTCTCTGCGAAGTTCGGTCAACATCTTCTCTGCTTCCAATCGGATGATGGGGTCCAACTCCTTTTCCACCATATATTCTAAAACCAAATCGAGATGATCGGGAATTTTCATTAAAATATCTTCGTGAACGTCACCATTCAGATAAGCTGTTCCGATGTCGATCTGCCTGATTTTCATGTTTCGTTCCACAGCCACAGCAATCGCAGTACGAATGGAGCCCAATCTTGCTACCGGAGCAAAAGTATCGTGGTAGTCGATACCCGGCCTTTGAGAGAACCTACGAGCTATCACTCGCGCTTCCCATTTTTCGACTTCTCCGCTCGAATCGTATTTATTTCGTAAAATAAATCTGCTGTCAATCACTCGCTGTTTTTCGTCACGTTTCACTAATGTCCAGGTCTTGTTTTTGATTAATGATGTCACTTCAGAAGCCATCGCTTCCTTCCAAGCACATGAGTCTTCCCCTGCTAAGGTTTGCTTCACTGGGATCTCAGCAATGAAGGCTAATTCCGCTAATTCTGCTTCGTATTTGTAGATTTTGCGTGGTCTACCACGTTGTCCAGTCCTTTCAATTCGATAGTGTCCAGGAAGTCGTCGTCGCGGGGTTTGTTCGGGAACATCACCATCATCACCGTCAGAGGATTCACTAGAAACATCGTCAAGAACGTCGACAATATCATTATCAGCTTCAAATAATTCATTACCTTCAAGAATTTCGATATCCGCTGCAGCTTCCCCTGGATTGGCGAGTACTCCTGGTCGAGGCTCTCCATTGGATTCACGACTAGACGTTATGTCGATGTTTACGTTGACATTTCCATTTCCGTGGTCTGGATTTTGGTCGCTCCACATGTTCTCACCGATGAAATCTCTAAAGGGTTCTTTTGATTTCGGGAAGACACCTTCCAGGAACTTTACATCTCTGGTGACCTCGATTTTTCTCGATTTGGGCATCCAAACACGGAAACCTTTGGACACCTCCGAATATCCGACGAATACTCCTTCTTTCGAACGCGCGTCAAACTTTCCTTTGGTTGGCGTTTTATCCAGGCAGAACACTTTACATCCAAATTGCTTCAAGTATCCAACTGATGGAATCCTCTGGTGCCAGAACTCGTAAGGTGTTCTTCCGTCGAGTTTCTTGGTGGGAGAACGATTTCGAAGGAAGTTTGCCGTGGAGATCGCTTCCGCCCAGAAAGAAGGCGGTAAACCAGACTGCAACAAAAGACATCGCGCCGCAAAAACAGTAATGAGAATGAACACCTGGTGGCGCTCAGTAACAGTTGCAGGTCCGTAACACCAATTTTACCAACAATTTTTAATATTTTAAACATTAATACTTTTTAATTAATAAATTTATTAGGCGATTCAAAATCATAATCAAAGTAATTAATGTTGTTTAGGTGTGACAATTTTGTTTCTTGCATTGTTTTTGATCTTAAATGAATTAAAAATACCTATTTCTAAACATTTTTTTCAAAAGAAATTAAAAATTTTCAAAACATATGCAATTGATAAAAGCATGAATATATATATACATTATACACGTAAAAAGAATTTAAAAAAAATAATAGTACAAAAATGGCCGATAGAGGCAGCAGTTGATGGCAAGACAAACTTTTCATAATTTTAAACTTCGCGCCTTGTCCAGTTTATACGAATAAAAAATACCGGTAGCGCCACCATGGTCTACTTTATCTACTGTCACAACCAAAAAATAAAACAATGAGATGGGAAACAACAGTCTAAAAACAGGCTCCCGCCATTTTTGGCGAATTGGGAATTTTCTTGCATGATTAATATTTTGCATGGAATTTCGAAAAACAGTATTTATGTGCATTTCACATTCGAGAATGTGAAAGTTATGAAAAATTTTATATCTACAAATTAAAAAATGATGTATTTTTATTTTACGTGATTTGATAATTATATCAATTAGCATTTAGTGTCAGTAAATTTTAGGTTATGTTACTCTTACAAAAAATTTACATTAAAACACACAAAAATTCGTTGTAATAAATTTTCAATTATACAGATATAAAAACATGATATTTGGGTCAAAAGTTTCTCCGGTTGAATGAAATTTAAAATGAATTATAATTAAGAGTAATAATCAAATAATAAATATTAATTTTTTAAATTAAAAATTATGTCTAACGGTAATTTGATTATTTAAAGACTATGACTTATTAGTTATTCCAAAAAATTATTTCTATGATAAATGATACAAAAATCTTATGAATATTTATAATAACCCCAGATAACAATCGTGCGTCGCATTTAAACGCATGTTTCTTGCACTAACTGCGACTTACCAGATGAGTCGGTTCATATACGCATCTTACTATCGTCTGTGACGCTGGTAATAATGCGAGTGTTGTGAACTGCATTTCGTAAGCGCCTGTGATACAAAATGATAAGCATGTTCCGTTCACAAGTGCGACTTGCTAGAAGAGTCAATCCATACGCATTTTACCATCCACAGTGCGAATGCTGTGAATGCGTGTGCAGTGAACTGCACTTAATACGCACGCAATTAATGATGCGCAACCACCCGTATCGGCAATCACACATTTTATAATGGCGACAGCATTGTTTGTGGTGTGTTATCAAAATAAGTTTTTATTGTGATTTCATTTTTTATTGTTTTTTATTGCGATATTATTGTGAGGAATTATTGTGGATTTAATTTTTAGTACTGCAGCAAAATAAGAAAGTTAAATTTAATTTGTTTAAAGTACATATATATTTTTGTTGTATTAGATATAACCTCAAAAAAAGAATTTGGAAGTTTTTAACAATTTCAATTCCAAAATTGTACTGAAATATTAAATTAAAATCGTTTTTATAAATAACATTTTAATTTAAAAAAAATTACTAATGTCAATAATCTTTTCTTTTTATTTAATTCAAATAAGGCTGAAGTATAAATATAATTTATTCGCATTATACCGTCACGCATGTGCCCATCACAATATGCGACAGTTATGGATCGCATATGATGACGCATCTGAGTGGTCCAGTGAACGCGCATAGTGCGGATAAATCGGCACGCGTGCAGATGATATTAGTAGCACACAACGCGCATTTTGTTATCTGGGACATGTTACTTAGTAACTTAAAAATTGTGTCCCTTAATTTATAGGTTATAAATGGATTTAGATTATGTAATCATTCGTATCTACAAAAATGATGTCAAATGGCTATTCGGGTAAATATATTTTAGTTTTTACATTAATTTTAGCAAATAAAAATTTTTATAAACAGAATTTAGAGAAATAAAATTTACTGTAAAACGCTTTCAAAAAAGTTAAACTTATAATAAACACAAATTCAATTAAATAAAAATTATGGAAAATTGAATTTTAGATAATTGAACATTTAAAAAACAGAATGTGTGTTAATTTAACTATAATGATAAATGGTTATTCAAAAAAATTAAATTTATAATAACGTTTATTTTTTACAACTAAAATTTATAACATACGATAATTAGGAAATTAAATGGTTATGTTAAATAATAATTATCAAACATAAAGGTTATAATAAATATCAATCAGTAAAAATAAATTTTAGGTTAGGCAGTTATTCGGTGAAACAAAATTTATGACTAATGATCATTTAGAAAAATTAATTTTGAGTTTATGAATTCTACGTTACATTAAAAATTATTTTAAAAAGTAATCTAATTATTAATAATAAGAATAAATGACGATTTGAAAATATAAGTATTATGTAAAGTATAAATTTGGTTTCAAAAAATTATGAAAAATAATACTTCGATAATAAAGATTTCTATGCCAAGAAAATTAGAATTTTGAAATTCGGGGAATAATCATGCACCCCTTTACTCCCGACACAAAATAATATTTAGTAGTCTAACATATCACACCTATAGGGATTTAAAACACACAAACTCTATGTATATCTGACACAGACTCTGACTCGACTGACGAAAGTTTAAATATGGAGAACGAATCAAAAACCACCCTTAATCCACCTGGAACATTAACAACGCCAAATACGGAACAGATTCTTTAATCAATTGTGGATCAACTTTCAAGATTAAACGTAAGAGTTACGAGTTTAGTTCATGAAAATAATAACAGGAAAGATGAGATAATAACATTAGGCAAAAAATTAGGGTTAAATCCTACGGAAGAAACAGATAACGAATCAGAAAATGCATCCCATAACGAAAGTCATTTCGGTGATAACGAATCGCAATCCGATGTTCAACAACAAGCAAATAGAATAAATAATAATCAAAAAATAATACAAAATCAAAATTTAGGAAAAATTGCCGCTAAAGATATAATTAGAACTATTAAAACATTAACGGGACAAGATGATTGTGGAGTTGAAGATTTTATAAAAAACGTTAAAAGAGCAAAAGGTCAATGTTACCAACCAGACCTATTATTAGATTTTATAATTTCTGAAAAAATTACCGGAAACGCAGAAAGAGCAATACGATACTTAGATTTAGACAGCTATGCAAAACTTTTTAATGCTTTACGTGCAAATTTAACGCAAATCTGTTCAGTATCAATGCTTCGATCAAAATTATTAAATTGCAAACAAAACCTTACCGAAGATATTCAAAGTTTCAACAATAAATATAGGAAAATTTGTCATGAATTAAAATCCGCAATTCAATCAGAATACACAAACACAATTAAACGACAAGTTGCAATAGAAAATGAAGAAAGTGAAATTTTAAAAAGATACATGATGAACATTTGTCGAGACATAGGATTACAGATAAAAGCTCAACGACCGCTAAATTTAAATGAAGCTCAAATGCAAGCAGATTATTAATAGACTCAGGAGCATCAGTGAACATAATAAAAGAAAATACCCAGAAAGAATTACACGACTTTTAAAGTAAAAATAATTTTTGTATGGGCAAAGATAAGTACCAATCAGAATATGCTGTTAATTTAAATTATTTCGGCAAACAACAACTGTTTCATATTGTCGATAAAAATTTCCTTTTACCCGAGGATGGAATAATTGGATTACCATTTTTACAAAAATATGAAAAATATGCTATCACCCCAAAATTCCTTATAATAGAAAAGTGAAAGATACCTTTACATGAAGATGGATATTTTGTAGAGCAAAATAAAATGCGGATTTGCAACATCATAATGAATAAAGAAGATAGTGATATTTTAGTAGAAGATCATCCAAATATTCCCACCGGACTTTATAAAATACAAAACGGAATTATGAAGACACCTGTTTATAATTATTCTAATCAACCTTTGGAAGTGCTAAACAAAATTGAAGGAATACATATAGAGAAAACTGATTACGACGTCACAAACGATAAAACGCTCAACAATAAAACAAAATTAAAAGCTAAAGAAGTACCTGAACGATTAATTGAATTAAAATCAAAACAAGATTAGATCATTTGGATTAAAATACAAAAGAAGATATTTGGAGAATAATCGGAAATTATCACAGTAATTTCACCCTAGACAACGACGAAACTCCCTGCACAAATTTGACTAGTAACAAAATTGTATTAAAAGCTGGAAAAATAATCAATGACTTTAGAAAATTAAATGAGGATACAGATCAAGATGTATTCCCTTTGCCAGTGACTGAAGACGTTCTTTCACAGTTGGGAAAAGCAAAATTCTTTTCAGCATTCGACCTGTCTTCAGGATTTCACCAAATTCCGAAGCAAAAAGAAAGTAAACAATATACATACAGGATTTAGCACAACTAGAGGACATTATCAATTTATCAGAATGCCAATTGGTTTAAACAATGCACCAACCACATTTCAAAGAATGATGGACCACGCTTTTCAAGGATTAATTGGTGATGCATGTTTTGTATACTTAAATGATATTCTTATTTTCGGATCTACATTAGAAGAACATAATAAAAATTTAACCAAATTCATGGAAAGAGTAAAAACTCTTTAAAAATTAAAATTACAATCGGATATGTGTGAATACCTTCGACCAGAATTGGAATATTTAGGACATATTATGACAGATAAAGGAGTAAAACCAAACCCTTTAAAAATACAAGCAATTCAAAAATTTAAACAACCAAAAAACGTGACAGAAATGCAATCATTTTTAGGACTAGTTGGATATTACAGAAAGTTTATTAAAAACTTTGCACTTATAGCTAAACCACTATCAAGATTAACAGCAAAAGAAAATTATTAGCAATCGTGTTGGCTACGAAAAGACTAAGACAATATTTATTGGGACGGACCGTTACTATTCAGACAGATCATAAAGCATTAATTTGGTTACATAATTTAAAAGATCCTAGTTCAAAATTATTAAGATGGAGATTACGCTTAGAAGAGTTCGAATATGATATAGAATATGTTAAAGGAAAAGAAAATGAAGCAGCTGGCTGCCTATCAAGATTATTTCCAATACAAGACGAGGACAGCGAAAAAGCCACATCAACAGAAAGATCAGAAGACAATGAACTTAATTTAACACAAGAAGAAGAAGACATGTCACCCGATATACAGAGGTTTGATGACATTCCACAAACAAGCGATAATAAAAATGATATTATAACCGAACATTATGACGAAACAGATGTTTTAACACAAAATTTTGAAGAATGGAAAAAGAACAAAGAAACTGGAAATGTTACAATAAAACCTAACGTTCAAGGAAAATTATGCAAAACAAGACTAACAAAAGATTTACCCCCATTTAAAAAAGAAAACAGGTTAAAATATTTTGAAAATCGAGTTAAAGAATTTATAGATAGAAAAATGATTTCATCAATTCTGAAGTACTCAAAATTAATCTATCAATGAAAAAAGAAGCACAAAAATGGTTAACTAAAGCTACAGACAAATAATACGACAAGACAGCATTTGCGACAACAAATAATACTATTACATCATACACACTAGGTTATCACAAGATTTTAAATGTAATTCACATTTAGAAAAAACCAAAACTGTATCTCTCAACTATACACCTGAATTAAATACAGTAAACACAAAATGTAAACTACAATTTACCACTCGACATAAATGAAGTTAATAATCACAAATTTAAATTAATTGTTTAAAACAATATGTAAATCTTTGAGTAGAAAAATTAGGACTAATATGTGTAACAATAAAATGAGTAATGTTGACGTCGTTATATTCTACGAAAGACAACCACATAGAAATTTGAAGTATATATTAAACCTTATTTAAATAAAAATGTAAAACTTAGGTTTTAGGGACTAAATCCTATCTAGCGAGAGGGATGTTATAGTCAGCAAAAATATATATCCCCACCTGAATTGTTTCATATTCAACATGAGCTGCAAAACGTATTTGCAACTCAGTCTTATTCCTGCCTTTAAAGTGTAATATTGAGTATTATAATAAATTGTCACTCTCAGAAGTGATAAAAAGTAAACTGTGTCTATTTTATGAATTAGACCGTAACAGCGCCTTAAAAGCAATAATTTTGCCAAGCGAAAGACTGATTAAATAAGAATTAAATGAATTATAGAATATTTAAAATTCGTTTGACTTTTATGGTTTTAATTCTATAACTCGTAAACAAATTAGTGAAAAATATCGTGCGGCCTCTCATTTTTTAGGTATTCTTAAGCTCTACAACTTTTAATAACAACTTTTTTCTCTAAAATTTCACTGAAAAGAACAATACTCAAAAAACTACAAAAAAACTGATTTTGTCATCTTAAAAGTTTTATAACAATAAACGCGCTTAGTGTAGGTTGGTGCAAACTGTTGTCCTTTGTTTCTATGCTACTAATCTATCAAAAACATTTTTGCCTATTGGATAAGATTTATGTCACATACTATTGACAGGACGCCTGGACTATAGGCGTCAGTATACTTCGAGATATTTCGAGAGATTTTCGTTTAGAGATTTCTTATATAGGATTGGTACGTCACTTCTAACCTAAATAAAGAGTAAGTAAGGAGTAAGTTAACCATTTAACGCCCAAATGTGCTGTTTTCCGACTTGAATTTTAACTTCGTATAACTATTAAAAGAAAGCTAAAAAAATTTCATAAGTACCATTTCCTACTATTTTCGGGGTCGCTCTTTCGAATAGCGTTGTCAAAATTTCCAAAAAATGAAATTAACCCCCTCTTTTAATGAAATTTTCCAAAAAATGCAAGATGTTTGGATGAAATTTTTTTTATTGCAATTTCCATTGTTATATCGGTATGTACATAATATCGTCTAAGGTATAAAAACCGTATTCCCGATAGCTGTACTTTAAAAATATGTAGTAGTTTTTCTTTCTTTTTTCATTTTTTATTAAAAAAAGGCGCTCGAACGCTAAATTTTTTTTATTACACATACAAATTTTTTTCTTTTAAATTTGCTTAAACTCGCTTGAAATTTGTTACTCGGGGGTTTATAGGGTGGCCAATTACGAATCTGATGTTAGTTTTGAAAAATTCAAAATGGCGGATTCAATATGGCGGATGATTTTTTTAAAAATTTACCAAATTCGCCTGAAACTTGTTACTCGGGGGTTTTCAGGGTCGCTATTTACGAATATGATGTTAGTTTTTAAAAATCCAAAATGGCGTATTAAAAATGGCGACCAAAAAAATAATATTCATTCAGATTGGCTTAAAAATTGGTACTCGGGGGTTTTTTGGGTCGCTAATTACGAATATGATGTTAGTTTTTTAAAATCGAAAATGGCGGATCCAAAATGGCGACTGAAAAAAATAAAAATCATTCTGATTGGATTAAAAATTAGTACTCGGGGGTTTTTGGGGTCGCTGATTACGAATATGATGTTAGTTATTGAAATTCCAAAATTTCGGATCTAATATGTCGGACAAAAAAAATAAAAATCATCCGGATTGGCTTGAAAATTGTTATTTGGATCAATTTTGGAAATTACTTATACTCAATTAATAATATTGTCAAACTTGAAACATTACTTTCATAAAACTTAGTTTAATTACTTATTAAACTTTAAAGTGGGGACTTTTTTTCATCATTACACTTTGTTTGAGGTTCTCTTCTGTCACGTTCCAAGCTAAGGCAAGGGTAATTTTATAAGGCGAATAATAAAAGGGAGGTAAAGTGCTGATTTGATTTTACACATTGAGGGTTAAATTAAAAAAAGTTTTATCTCGGGATGTAACAGCTACCAAAACTTATTTTAAGTCCTGGTCACCTTCAGTCATTTAAATATCTGTTGCATATTAGATCCGAAATTTTGGATTTTTAAAAACTAACATCATATTTCCGAATCACCGACCCCAAAAACCTCCGAGTACTAATTTTTAAGCCACTCTAAATGATTTTTATTTCTTTGGTAGCCATTTTGGATTCGCCATTTTGGATTTTTAAAAACTAACATCATATTCGTAATTAGCGACCCTGAAACCCCTAAGTAACAAGTTTCAGGCGAATTTGGTAAATTTTCAAAAAAATCGTCCGCCATATTGAATCCGCCATTTTGAATTTTTTTAAACTAACATCAGATTCGTAATTAGCGACCCCATAAACCTCCGAGTAACAAATTTCAAGCGAATTTAAGCAAATTCAGAAAAAAAAATTTGTATGTGTAATAAAAAAAAATTAGCGTTTGGGCGCCATTTTTTAATGAAAAATGAAAAAAAGAAAAAAAACTACTGCATATTTTTAAAGTTCAGCTATCGGGAATACTTTATTTATACTTTAGACGATATGTGGATACCGATATAACAATGAAAATTACAATAAAAAAAAATTTCATCGAAAAATCTTGCATTTTTTGAAAAATTTTATTAAAAGAGGGGGTTAATTTCATTTTTTGGAAATGTTGACAACCTTATTCGAAAAAGCGACCCCAAAAATAGTAGGCAATGGTACTTTTGAAATTTTTTTAGCTTTCTTTAAATAGTTAAACGAAGTTAACCCAGATAGCACAATACTTTGTAGGAACTTAGCAGGAAACTATCCGCGTTAAGTTCCGAACTTAACGCGGTTAAGTTCCTGCTAAGTTCCCTGAACTTTTAAATGTCCTCCGGTTTAAACTTAACGGTGTTAGCATCCTGGAAATTATCGATATAAATTTGCTGAAAAATTGCAATGTAACTTTTGTGAAAAATAGAAATTTAAGTTTAAAGAAAGTTTTCTGTGTAACTTTCCATAAAACTAGCTCTTCTAAGTTCCCTAAAAAATGATAAGCAATTTTCCCCAAAAATAGAAATGTAAGTTTTCAGGAAACGTAATTGATTAAGTTAAAGAATATAATATATGCTATTATATAATTATAAAATTGTACACTTGGAAAATTAATATGTATTTATTACTTATTAATACAATAACAATAATAATAATAATAATAATAATAATAATGAATTTATTATAATTATTTTTTTGTTGACAAAATTAATTATTAATAATAAACACCATTATTAATTCCAATGGAAAAATTATTTTAAAAAATTATTTTACAACTTGCTCTTATCTATTTAATTTATTACTACCTGAATTAAGTTTAGATTTCTAACAACAATTTATTGCGAAACAAATGTTTTTTTAAAATAAAATTTGGGGGAAGTGGGAATTGAACCCTAGTTTGCAGAATAGAAATCGAGAACCTAACCACTAACCTAAACGACCATCTGAATACAGGAAACAAAAATCTTCCACGCTTGATGCGCATACCAAGCAGATTGCGCGGGAAAATTTGAAAATGATTTCATTCAATGTAACACGAATAACTTTGTATATAGTTACTTAATATTTATTATATGATTTGTTAATTAAAACTTCATAATATAAATTAATTTTAAAACATTTCTATAAACAAAATTAGAAAATAATTAATTTATTATCTTTACATTTTTTTTAAATACAGATTTTTTTCTGTAGAAATTTTTTCAAAAAAAAGTTTGAAAATTTATTTATTTAAATTTATATCTTTTACGAAGAATAAAATTAAATAATAATAATATAAATAATTAAATTAAAAAATTGTTACTAAATATTATTGGTTAATTAAAACTTTATAAATTAATTTAAATAATTTAATTAACTATAAATAAATTAATTTAATTGAATAATTATTTATCTAATTATTAATTCATTTTTAATATAAAACTAATAATAATTATTATACAATTAATTATATTAAATTAATAAATTAAATTAATTTTAAATTAAAACGATACTAAATTAAAATACTATTTTAAATTTATAATTATGCAAATTACAAAACTTTTTATTTTCAAATATTGACTTTAATTTCAATAATTTCACATTAAAAATTTAAAAGAATTCACTTACTTAATAAGTAATTAATTATTATTATTTACCATTTTCAAAAATTGTAATAAAATTACTGTAAAGAATTTCGATTTTTTAAATTTTAATTATATTCATTTAAAATTTGTTCACAGCAATAATGACTAAACTAAATAAATTTAATTTTAGGGTGGTCACAAGTTTCAGTTTATCCCTGGCAAAATTCTTTTTACAGAAAAATATGAAAGTTTATGGAAAATGAGTAAAATTTATGAATTTTAATGATTTCTAAAAATTAGAATTATAACCCTTCCTGAAGTGAATCATTTTCTACAATCTTTAACTAAACTTCATCTCTAAATAAATTATTTTTTATATAATGTTCCGAAAGTTCTTCTAGAATTCAAATCTAAAAATACAAGAACTCAATTTTTTATGATAATTGGGACTGTCTATGTTTTTATATTAAATTATAAAGCTACAATATTTTCAAAAAATTGTAATAAGGAAATTCTTGGGTCAAAATTCGTGAAGTGGGCAACTAATTTTCAGTTGGTTTGACCCAAGAATTTCCTTATTACAATTTTTTGAAAATATTGTAGCTTTATAATTTAATATAAAAACATAGACAGTCCCAATTATCATAAAAAATTGAGTTCTTGTATTTTTAGATTTGAATTCTAGAAGAACTTTCGGAACATTATATAAAAAATAATTTATTTAGAGATGAAGTTTAGTTAAAGATTGTAGAAAATGATTCACTTCAGGAAGGGTTATAATTCTAATTTTTAGAAATCATTAAAATTCATAAATTTTACTCATTTTCCATAAACTTTCATATTTTTCTGTAAAAAGAATTTTGCCAGGGATAAACTGAAACTTGTGACCACCCTAAAATTAAATTTATTTAGTTTAGTCATTATTGCTGTGAACAAATTTTAAATGAATATAATTAAAATTTAAAAAATCGAAATTCTTTACAGTAATTTTATTACAATTTTTGAAAATGGTAAATAATAATAATTAATTACTTATTAAGTAAGTGAATTCTTTTAAATTTTTAATGTGAAATTATTGAAATTAAAGTCAATATTTGAAAATAAAAAGTTTTGTAATTTGCATAATTATAAATTTAAAATAGTATTTTAATTTAGTATCGTTTTAATTTAAAATTAATTTAATTTATTAATTTAATATAATTAATTGTATAATAATTATTATTAGTTTTATATTAAAAATGAATTAATAATTAGATAAATAATTATTCAATTAAATTAATTTATTTATAGTTAATTAAATTATTTAAATTAATTTATAAAGTTTTAATTAACCAATAATATTTAGTAACAATTTTTTAATTTAATTATTTATATTATTATTATTTAATTTTATTCTTCGTAAAAGATATAAATTTAAATAAATAAATTTTCAAACTTTTTTTTGAAAAAATTTCTACAGAAAAAAATCTGTATTTAAAAAAAATGTAAAGATAATAAATTAATTATTTTCTAATTTTGTTTATAGAAATGTTTTAAAATTAATTTATATTATGAAGTTTTAATTAACAAATCATATAATAAATATTAAGTAACTATATACAAAGTTATTCGTGTTACATTGAATGAAATCATTTTCAAATTTTCCCGCGCAATCTGCTTGGTATGCGCATCAAGCGTGGAAGATTTTTGTTTCCTGTATTCAGATGGTCGTTTAGGTTAGTGGTTAGGTTCTCGATTTCTATTCTGCAAACTAGGGTTCAATTCCCACTTCCCCCAAATTTTATTTTAAAAAAACATTTGTTTCGCAATAAATTGTTGTTAGAAATCTAAACTTAATTCAGGTAGTAATAAATTAAATAGATAAGAGCAAGTTGTAAAATAATTTTTTAAAATAATTTTTCCATTGGAATTAATAATGGTGTTTATTATTAATAATTAATTTTGTCAACAAAAAAATAATTATAATAAATTCATTATTATTATTATTATTATTATTATTATTATTGTTATTGTATTAATAAGTAATAAATACATATTAATTTTCCAAGTGTACAATTTTATAATTATATAATAGCATATATTATATTCTTTAACTTAATCAATTACGTTTCCTGAAAACTTACATTTCTATTTTTGGGGAAAATTGCTTATCATTTTTTAGGGAACTTAGAAGAGCTAGTTTTATGGAAAGTTACACAGAAAACTTTCTTTAAACTTAAATTTCTATTTTTCACAAAAGTTACATTGCAATTTTTCAGCAAATTTATATCGATAATTTCCAGGAAGCTAACACCGTTAAGTTTAAACCGGAGGACATTTAAAAGTTCAGGGAACTTAGCAGGAACTTAACCGCGTTAAGTTCGGAACTTAACGCGGATAGTTTCCTGCTAAGTTCCTACAAAGTATTGTGCTATCTGGGAAAATTCGAGTCGGAAAACAGCAGTTAAAGGGTTAATAGACATTTTGAGTTCTGTCTCTCCATTATGAGTTCTGTACAAGAGAAAAGGTTAAAAAAAAGTATTTATTAATTAATTTTTAAAAATATTTTGTATACATTGATTTTTTCCAACAAAAAATTTTTTCATTTCATGTTTAAAAATAAATATTTTTATGAATTCAAAAATTTAAATAAGAAAAAATTTTAATTTAATTCACTAAATAAATAAATTTATTTTTATTATCAATTTTATTGCAAAATGACAAATTTTTAAAAACACAAAAATTTTAATAAAAAAAGTAAATTAAATTTACATTTATTTCTAATATTGTCTATTTAATAAATATTTATTTTATTGTGAAATGATTCATTTTTTTTAATTAAAAAATTTGTATACTAAGTAATTTCAAAGCTGGTGGTCATGGTAATAAATACGTTAACTAGTGTTTATATTGGATCCGCCATTTTGAATTTTGAAAATCTGATGCCAGATTTGTATTCAGAGACCCCAAAAACCCCTGAGTAACCAGTTTTAAGCAAATTCAGTTCATTTCTAATTTTCGCGTCCGCCATATTGGATCCGACATTTTGAATTTTAAAAATCTGATGCTAGATTCGTATTCAGCGACACCAAAAACCCCCGAGTAACGAAATTTATGAAAATAGGTTTGAAATTTCATCTGAAATACTTTTATTTTATAAAATATTACAAAAAATTGTTATTAACAATATTATTAAAAATTATAAAAAAAATTTCAAAAAAGTAATTGTAAATACAGTTTAGGATCTAATTTGTAAAGAAAAAAAATTATCATCTCAAAAATTAGTAAGGATAAGTAGAAAATGAATTTTTTCTGAAAAAGAAGCATTATTTTTTGTTATTTATTTGTTTATAATATTTTTATTATTAACAAATTGTGAATCAACAGTTTTCTTAGACTTGTTTAGGTATGAGGAACATGCCCGGAAAAAAAACCCTAAATTTATTAATAAATATGCCATAGAAATACTGAAAACTGAGAAGGAAAAGGAAAAGGTGGGTCGCTGAGCGACCCACTGTGACGCAAAGGGTTAAATAAAATTTAAACTTCTTTACCCGGTATATGGGATCTGCCATTTTGAATTTTGAAAAAGTAATATCAGATTCGTAATCAGCGACCCCGAAAACCTCCGAGTAAAGGATTTTTCAGAGAATCCAATTGATTTTTGAAAAATTTGTCCGCCATATTGGATCCGCCAATCTGAATTTTGAAAAAGTAATTTTAGATTCGTAATCAGCGTCCCCAAAAACCCCCGAGTAAGGATTTTTCAGAGAATCCAATTGATTTTTGAAAAATTTGTCCGCCATATTGGATCCGCCAATCTGAATTTTGAAAAAGTTATTTTAGATTCGTAATCAGCGACCCCAAAAACCCCCGACTAAGGATTTTGAAAAGAATCCGACTGATTTTTTAAAATTTTTGTCCGCCATATTGGATCCGCCATTTTGAATTTTGAAAAAGTAATTTCAGATTCGTAATCAGCGATCCCAAAAACCCTCGAGTAAGAATTTTGAAGAGAATCCGACTGATTTTATAAAATTTTGTCCGCCATATTGGATCCGCCATTTTGAGTTTTCAAAAAGTAATTTCAGATTCGTAATCAGCGACACCAAAAACCCACGAGTAAGCATTTTTAAGCCAAATTTAAAAAAAAATTTACATCGAACAATAAATTTTTAATTTTTTTAATTTTTTTAATTTTTAGGCGCCATTTTGAAAAATCAAAAGTTAAAAAATGTATGTATAATAATTGTATAATTGTTGTATAATAATTGTTGTATAAAATTGTTGTATGTATAATGTATGTTGTTAGTTATTACAAAAGGCCGATGTGTATTTGGAAAGTGTAACAATCGAGTGCACGATTTATGAAAATGTGAACCGTTAAAAAAAAATTTTTGACATTTAAATTTGAGATTTAAAAAAAATCATTACAAAATTGTGTAATTTTTTAATTATATGCAAAAAAATATTGTTAAACAATTTTGTAATGATTTTTTAAAATGATATTAGGGTAGAGGACACTCCAATACATAAAAAAAGTGTTGTCTGAATAGAAAATAGTATGTTTATTAAAAAATACTTAAGTTTGAAGTCGGACTAAAAATTCAGTGCATTCAGGCGTTAATGGGTTAATTGGAAAATGGAAGAAACGGGCATTGAAAGGGGATATGAAAATTCAAGTAGTCAGAATAAATACAAGAAAAAGGGACACTACCAAACTTCTGGACGACGTTTATCAAAAAAATATTCAGCTCGCATGTTTTAAGTAAAAATACGTCAACAGACAAATAATATTGCATAAAATTTCTAATATTAAATTTGTCCTCATTGTTACAAATGAGCACAACAAATATGCTCATTAAAATTTAACAATCTAAATAATTCATTTAAAAAAATTACATTGATTTCTTAGCTAGTATTGTTTTTTACCTATTTAAATAATTTTTTTATATATTTCAAATATTAAATTTTCTAAAACAATATTTGTGGAGCACAAAACAGACCTGCAAAATCAATTTTATCAAGAATTTTAAACATTAAATAATTTAATATTTTTAATTTTTTGAATTATTAATTAAGAAAGGGGAAATGTTGAGTAAAATAATCGTCTTTGAATTTTAGTGTTTTAGTTCAGCTATTAATTGCTTGCAAGAAAGAGTTTTTTATGGTAGAGCATAATAGTAAGAGAGTTACATAAGGTGGATATCACGTCAAAAGTCCACCCAAAATAAAAATGTTGTCCAATTATTCCCAAATTTTTTGTATGATATGCCTGCATTATAGTTTTTTTATTCTTTAAAATTAAAAACAAATATTTAACTTTTTTAAATTTTTAACAAAATTTTTTTGCAATTTTATTTTTAATTTAATGTCTGGGTATTATTTTTTTATTCGCTTTTTTTTACTTTAGCTGTTCTCAACTTTGTCTCTGTATTTTTTGTTTTAGTGCCCTTACTTTTTGAATCTCTTAATGCTAGAAACTGCACATAATTTAAACCCAACAAAGTTTTTTTAAGGAACAATTTTTCGTCATTTGTAGGAATATCCTGTCGAGTCAAAAGATTAGAAAAATAAGGGCACGAAAACAAAAAGTACAGAGACAGTCGAGAACAGCTGAAGTAAAAAAGCCAACAAAAAGAAAAAATAAAATACCTGTTTTGAAAATGAAACGAAATCAGTATTTTGAAATATTTATAAATCAGAGGAAATTTTTCAACATCAAAAAATAAATAAACGGGTGCATGATTTTTCCCCAAAACCCAAAATATCGAAAACCCTATGAATCGAATAACAAAAAGTCGAATAGACATAACCGCGAAAACTTAAATTATCGAATGTTTATTTAGTCGAAAAATTAAATGTTCGAATGTTTATTTAATAGAAAAACTAAATGTTCGAATGTTTGATTAAACGAAAAACTAAAAATTCGAATTTCTATTTAATCGAAAAACTAAAAGTTCGAATGTTTATTATATCGAAAAGCTAAATGTTCGAATGTTTATTTGGTCGAAAAAATAAAAGTTCAAATGTTTATTTAATCGAAAAACGAAAAGTTCGAATGTTCATTTAATCAAAAAACTAAAAGTTCGAATGTTACTTTTATTGAAAAACTAAATGTTCGAATGTTTATTTGGTCGAAAAACTAAAAGTTCGAATGTTTATTTAATCGAAAAGTTAATAGTTCGAATTTCTATTTAATCGAAAAACTAAAAGTTCGAATGTTTATTTGGTCGCAAAACCAAAGCTTCGAATGTTTATTTAATCCAAAAACTAAAATTTCGAATGTTTATTTAATCAAAAAACTAAAATTTCGAATGTTTATTTAATCGAAAAACTAAAATTTCGAATGTTTATTTAATCGAAAAAATAAAAGTTCAAATGTTTATTTAATCAAAAAGTTAATAGTTCGAATTTCTATTTAATCGAAAAACTAAAAATTAAAATGTTTATTTAATCGAATAACTAAATGTTAGAATTTTGATTTGATCAAATCACCAACTGTAAGAATGCACAAAAGATCGAAGTTTTTTTGACATGCGAGTTTACTATCTATGTTGTCTGTTAACATAGTTCCAACTGGACAATTTTATAGGGTTTTTTTTTGGGGCGAAATTTAAAATTATTTTGAAAAAAAAGTTTTTAAAGAATTAACAGGTAAATGTTTTGTATTGAAAATAATTAATTTTTTAGTGTTAAAAATTTATTTAATTGCTAAAGAATAATTTAAATTTCAATAAGAAATTTAATAATAACTCAACTTTGAATTAAAAATAATAAAAATTGTAAAATAAGAAAATTAATAAATATTTTGTGTTTAAAAAAATTATTCTTACTATTTACTTAATTACTATATTAACAAAATTTATGAAATTCTCATTGTTTTTTAATAACATATTTTCGGAAATTGAAACATCTTTAAAAAAAGGAACTTAACATTTAAAAATTTTTTTTTTTAGAAATTTCATTAAAATAAGTATTATTAAAATAATAATTAAAAATAATATTAATTAATCTTTGGATTTCATAAAAATTATTGAACTGTCCTTAAAAAAAGAGTAAATAAAATTTTTTTTAAATATGATTTTTGTCAAAATATTTCATTAAAAATCTTCAAGAAATTTGATTACTTATTTAAATTGTCAAAAATTAAATAACAATTTTTAATGATTTTTAAAAATGCTAATAATATGTTACGAAGTATACACGAATTTGTTAATTGAACAAAACGTTTATTTAAAAAAGCAACAATTTTATAATTTTAATTTAAAAAAACAATTCTTAAACGGACTTTTTATAAATTACGTAGAATTTCAATTTCTTTTTGAATTATTTAAATAAAGTTCTTTAAAAATTTTATGTCAATAATACTGCTGTCTAATTAAATTGCTTGTAATTCTCCATTTTTTTTTTTTTTTTTTTTTTTTTTTATTGTTTATACTCCTGCCCTATTGGCCTTAGGCACTTCGACAAGAGTCCCCGGGAAATACTTTTTTGGATTAAGCATAACCATTCTACTTTAGAAATTTTTCTATATATATTAACCTAATTTTGCGTCTACAGCCGACTTTATTAGGAGTACTCGCATTACGCCTGGACCACCCGTCAATGGGTTTTCTCGACAGAGAAGAGGGAAACTGTAGAAAACCTCTCTGAGTACAACCGGTTTATCGACAGTCGAGTTCTAATGGTGTGTACCGGACAATAATCGACGGTGCACATCATTATACCTCGACGTCAAACCTCCCGCTCAGATTGTCTCACGTGCCAGAAAAATACCAAGCCAAGTGGGCGCGAACCAAGGGTACTTATACCCTTGGTCCTTAAACGACCACTAACGCCAGGCATCTATCCGACTGAGCCAATCTGTCGGTCGTAATTCTCCATTTAAACATGGAGCTTTCAATTTTCGGAAAAGTTACAGTTACAGCTGCTTCTCTGTGGATAATTCTAAAAACACAATATTAATTAAACAAGATTGTAAAAGATTTAAAATATGTTTTTTTTATGAATTAGAGAAAAATATAATTATTAATTATTATTACTTACAACGGACGAACTTTGTCATAAATTTTTCTATAACTTTCCATAGTTGTGGTGACTTCTAAGAACAGTTGTTTCTTAAACTCTCTCTCCTTCAATTCCCTTAAATTCGGAGGATGTGTGTGGTTTTTTGTGGGCGTGAAAATATTGTTTTTCAAATCCCCACTACCCTTACATGTTCCATTTTTATATTTACAGCATACGTAATATCTACTAATTAATATTGGTTAAAATGCAATTAACAATTATAATTTAAAAGTTCTTTCATTCCTTCAATTTTTCTGAACTCACCAGAATTCAATTATTTGTAATCAAATTTAAATAAATTTATATGAAAGAATTTATTTACTTTCATTTCCATAAAATTCAATTTCAACAGGAATTTAAAATTCTCTAAAAATAATTCAATTATTCTCAAAATATTTTTAAAAATTCTATATGAAAATTAAATTACTTTCAATGCGATTTTTAAATACATTCGTCAAAAAAATTAAAAAAATTCCATTATTTTCGAAACAACTTTAATTGAATTTCTCGAAAAAATTTGAAGATATGACATTCTCCCAATTTTGTTTTGTACAAATAAAAAACTTTTTGTATTTTGTACATAAGATAGCAAATATGAAAATTATTATAAGTTAATTAAATTTTTCAAATCTTGCAATTTGTTTTGTACAATCGAGTAAAATTGGACTTAGAATATTTATCAAAATTTTTATTATTTTTAAAAAACCATCCTGACGCAGAAAATTTTACACCAGGTGTCTTTTTGACACTTTCTCCAGGAACTATTTCCTTTTAAAGGTAAGTTACATTGCGCCAACAATTTTCGAGGTCAAGTCGACACCCTGACACTGAAAATGTTGGCACCATTTGTGTTTTCAAAATTTTTTCGGAATTGAATTTGTATAGAAGAAAATTTTTGCGGTAAGGGAAAGAATTCCTTTTTTGATTCTTCATTTATAAAGAATAGATAATATTGATGTGTTTTTGCCTCTACGTCATAAGACGTAGTCATAAGACGTAACATAAGTAAGTTGTTTGAGGTACCTGAAAGAAAAATATTTATTTAAAATTGTATACTGAAAGGTAAGTATAAAGGTGTCTTCTTTTTTTGATAATTAATTTTTATTTTTACACATAAACATATCATTAAAAACCTATGTCTGATTAAAAATTACCTGAAATTTTGTAAGTTCATCTGGAAATGTTGAAGATACATGTCAATCGTAGGTATTTTCAGGTGACGGATACTAACACTTGCAGTATCACCATTAATAAATTTTTTACTGTTTTTGAACAAAATTTTGTCAATGCAGAAATTACTAAAAAGTTTCGGAAACAACTCTGACAGTTGATTGGTCCTCGTGTTTATTGTTGATGTTGTGAAGGTGGATGATTTGCAGTTACTCGAAGACTTTTTGAGTAGCCTTTCCCCTCACAGGTGAACAGTTGAGTTAGCA
Source organism: Leptopilina heterotoma (assembly GCF_015476425.1). Classification (NCBI taxonomy): domain Eukaryota; kingdom Metazoa; phylum Arthropoda; class Insecta; order Hymenoptera; family Figitidae; genus Leptopilina; species Leptopilina heterotoma. The sequence goes on from NW_025110821.1 coordinate 141,965, forward strand.
GCAATTTCAGTTTCTCGGTTCGCACGATTTTCTTGCAGCAACTGCATCTGGACAAGGTGAATCCATCGTACAGTGCATGCAGGACAGCTAACCATTCAGAAACGAATTGTGCCATTTTTCTCAGAGAATGTATCGATTTAGATTTGCTTCTTTCTCTTTACACTTCCTTTTCTTTCTGCGCATTCATTAATTTTGTTAAAGAAAATTTTGTAGAAATTATTTATCCGAGGAGTCGTAATTTTCTCTTGTCATTGCGTTTAAAGATCATCTTTCTTCGTAAACTTAAGAAAAGAAGTAGCAGCTTGCAGTAGTAGTAGAAGTATTCTCTTCTCTCTCTAAAAAGAGTGCATTTTTTCAACAAAAACTAATAGGAATTAAGTATTTCAAAATTAAACAGAAATTGTTGTTCATAAAGCAATAATTTTTCATTGTTAAGTTAAAATTGATCTATGACTAAATGTAAATTACCTGTGCAAGACGAATATTTATATACTGCAACCAATGACAATTGAATGCTATTTTGAATAAGTTACTGTATAATTTTAAGGAACAACTCTGACAGTTGATTGGTCCTCGTGCTTATTGTTGATGTTGTAAAGGTAGTAGTTTTGCAGCAACTAGAAGATTTTTTGAGTATCCTTTCCCCTCACAGGTGAACAGTTGAGTTTGCAACAATTTCAGTTTCTCGGTTCGCACGATTTTCTTGCAGCAACTGTATCTGGACAAGGTGAATCCATCGTACAGTGCATGCAAGAAAGCTAACCATTCAGAAACGACTTGTGCCATTTTTCTCAGAGAATCTATCGATTTAGATTTGCTTCTTTCTCTTTACACTTCCTTTTCTTTCTGATTTTCTTGTATCTGGACAAAGTGAATCCATCGTACAGTGCATGCAAGAAAGCTAACCATTCAGAAACGACTTGTGCCATTTTTCTCAGAGAATGTATCGATTTAGATTTGCTTCTTTCTCTTTACACTTCCTTTTCTTTCTGCGCATTCATTAATTTTGTTAAGGAAAATTTTGTAGAAATTATTTATCCGAGGAGTCGTAATTTTCTCTTGTCATTGCGTTTAAAGATCATCTTTCTTCGTAAACTTAAGAAAAGGAGTAGCAGCTTGCAGTATTAGTAGAAGTATTCTCTTCTCTCTTTAAAAAGTGTGCATTTTTTTCAACAAAAACTAATTGGAATTAAGTATTTTAAAATTGAACAGAAATTGTTGTTCTTAAAGTATTAATTTTTCATTGTTAAGTTAAAATTGATCTATGACTAAATGTAAATCACCTGTCCAAGATGAATATTCATAAACTGCAACCAATGTCAATCGAATGCAATTTGGAGTAAATTACTGTAAAATTTTTATGAACAACTCCGACAGTTGATTGGTTTTCGCGATTATTGTTGATGTTGTGAAGGTAGATGTTTTGCAGTTGCTCGAAGATTTTTTGAGTAGCCTTTCCCCTCACAGGTGAACAGTTGAGTTAGCAGCAATTTCAGTTTCTCGGTTCGCACGATTTTCTTGCAGCAACTGTATCTGGACAAGGTGAATCCATCGTACAGTGCATGCAGGAAAGCTAACCATTCAGAAACGAATTGTGCCATTTTTCTCAGAGAATGTATCGATTTAGATTTGCTTCTTTCTCTTTACACTTCCTTTTCTTTCTGCGCATTCATTAATTTTGTTAGGGAAAATTTTTTAGAAATTATTTATCCGAGGAGTAGTAATTTTTCTTGTCATTGCGTTTAAAGAACATCGTTCTTCGTAAACTTAGGAAAAGAAGTAGCAGCTTGCAGTAACAGTAGAAGTATTCTGTTTTCTCTCTAAAAAGTATGCATTTTTTAAACAAAAACTAATAGGAATTATGTATTTCAAAGTTGATCAGAAATTTTTGTTGATATAGGCAATAATTTTTCATTGTTAAGTTACAATTGATCTATGAATGTAAATTACCTGTTAATGAATGTGCCAGACGAATATTCATAAACTGCAACCAATGTCAATCGAATGCAATTTGGAGTAAATTACTGTAAAATTTTTAGGATCAACTCCGACAGTTGATTGGTCCTCGCGTTTATTGTTGATGTTGTGAAGGTAGATGTTTTGCAGTTACTCGAAGACTTTTTGAGTAGCCTTTCCCCTCACAGGTGAACAGTTGAGTTAGCAGCAATTTCAGTTTCTCGGTTCGCACGATTTTCTTGCAGCAACTGTATCTGGACAAGGTGAATCCATCGTACAGTGCATGCAAGAAAGCTAACCTTTCAGAAACGAATTGTGCCATTTTTTTCAAAGATTATTTCGATTTCGGTTTACTTCTTTCTCCTTAGACATTCTTTTCTTTATTCTCGTGCATTATTTTTGTTAGGGAAAATTTTGTAGAAATTATTTATCCGAGGAGTAGTAATTTTTCTTGTCATTGCGTTTAAAGATCATCTTTCTTCGTAAACTTAAGAAAAGGAGTAGCAGCTTGCAGTATTAGTAGAAGTATTCTCTTCTCTCTTTAAAAAGAGTGCATTTTTTTCAACAAAAACTAATTGGAATTAAGTATTTTAAAATTGAACAGAAATTGTTGTTCTTAAAGTATTAATTTTTCATTGTTAAGTTAAAATTGATCTATGACTAAATGTAAATCACCTGTCCAAGATGAATATTTATAAACTGCAACCAATGTCAATCGAATGCAATTTGGAGTAAATCACTGTAAAATTTTTATGAACAACTCCGACAGTTGATTGGTTTTCGCGATTATTGTTGATGTTGTGAAGGTAGATGTTTTGCAGTTGCTCCAAGATTTTTTGAGTAGCCTTTCCCCTCACAGGTGAACAGTTGAGTTAGCAGCAATTTCAGTTTCTCGGTTCGCACGATTTTCTTGCAGCAACTGTATCTGGACAAGGTGAATCCATCGTACAGTGCAGGAAAGCTAACCATTCAGAAACGAATTGTGCCATTTTTCTCAGAGAATGTATCGATTTAGATTTGCTTCTTTCTCTTTACACTTCCTTTTCTTTCTGCGCATTCATTAATTTTGTTAGGGAAAATTTTTTAGAAATTATTTATCCGAGGAGTAGTAGTTTTTCTTGTCATTGCGTTTAAAGAACATCGTTCTTCGTAAACTTAGGAAAAAAAGTAGCAGCTTGCAGTAACAGTAGAAGTATTCTGTTTTCTCTCTAAAAAGTATGCATTTTTTAAACAAAAACTAATAGGAATTATGTATTTCAAAGTTGATCAAAAATTTTTGTTGATATAGGCAATAATTTTTCATTGTTAAGTTACAATTGAACTATGAATGTAAATTACCTGTTAATGAATGTGCCAGACGAATATTCATAAACTGCAACCAATGTCAATCGAATGCAATTTGGAGTAAATTACTGTAAAATTTTTAGGATCAACTCCTACAGTTGATTGGTCCTCGCGTTTATTGTTGATGTTGTGAAGGTAGATGTTTTGCAGTTACTCGAAGACTTTTTGAGTAGCCTTTCCCCTCACAGGTGAACAGTTGAGTTAGCAGCAATTTCAGTTTCTCGGTTCGCACGATTTTCTTGCAGCAACTGTATCTGGACAAGGTAAATCCATCGTACAGTGCATGCAGGAAAGCTAACCATTCAGAAACGAATTGTGCCATTTTTCTCAGAAAATGTATCGATTTAGATTTGCTTCTTTCTCTTTACACTTCCTTTTCTTTCTGCGCATTCATTAATTTTGTTAGGGAAAATTTTTTAGAAATTATTTATCCGAGGAGTAGTAATTTTTCTTGTCATTGCGTTTAAAGAACATCGTTCTTCGTAAACTTAGGAAAAGAAGTAGCAGCTTGCAGTAACAGTAGAAGTATTCAGTTTTCTCTCTAAAAAGTATGCATTTTTTAAACAAAAACTAATAGGAATTATGTATTTCAAAGTTGATCAGAAATTTTTGTTGATATAGGCAATAATTTTTCATTGTTAAGTTACAATTGATCTATGAATGTAAATTACCTGTTAATGAATGTGCCAGACGAATATTCATAAACTGCAACCAATGTCAATCGAATGCAATTTGGAGTAAATTACTGTAAAATTTTTAGGATCAACTCCGACAGTTGATTGGTCCTCGCGTTTATTGTTGATGTTGTGAAGGTAGATGTTTTGCAGTTACTCGAAGACTTTTTGAGTAGCCTTTCCCCTCACAGGTGAACAGTTGAGTTAGCAGCAATTTCAGTTTCTCGGTTCGCACGATTTTCTTGCAGCAACTGTATCTGGACAAGGTGAATCCATCGTACAGTGCATGCAGGAAAGCTAACCATTCAGAAACGAATTGTGCCATTTTTCTCAGAGAATGTATCGATTTAGATTTGCTTCTTTCTCTTTACACTTCCTTTTCTTTCTGCGCATTCATTAATTTTGTTAGGGAAAATTTTGTAGAAATTATTTATCCGAGGAGTAGTAATTTTTCTTGTCATTGCGTTTAAAGAACATCTTTCTTCGTAAACTTAGGAAAAGAAGTAGCAGCTTGCAGTAACAGTAGAAGTATTCTGTTTTCTCTCTAAAAAGTATGCATTTTTTAAACAAAAACTAATAGGAATTATGTATTTCAAAGTTGATCAGAAATTTTTGTTGATATAGGCAATAATTTTTCATTGTTAAGTTACAATTGATCTATGAATGTAAATTACCTGTTAATGAATGTGCCAGACGAATATTCATAAACTGCAACCAATGTCAATCGAATGCAATTTGGAGTAAATTACTGTAAAATTTTTAGGATCAACTCCGACAGTTGATTGGTCCTCGCGTTTATTGTTGATGTTGTGAAGGTAGATGTTTTGCAGTTACCCGAAGACTTTTTGAGTAGCCGTTCCCCTCACAGGTGAACAGTTGAGTTAGCAGCAATTTCAGTTTCTCGGTTCGCACGATTTTCTTGCAGCAACTGTATCTGGACAAGGTGAATCCATCGTACAGTGCATGCAAGAAAGCTAACCTTTCAGAAACGAATTGTGCCATTTTTTTCAAAGATTATTTCGATTTCGGTTTACTTCTTTCTCCTTAGACATTCTTTTCTTTATTCTCGTGCATTATTTTTGTTAGGGAATACTTTGCAGAAGTTACTTATCCGTGATTCGTAATTTTTCTTGTCATTGATTTTAAAGAACATTTCTCTTCGTAAACTGAAAAAAAGAAGTAGCAGCTTGCAGTAATAGTAGAAGTATTCTCTTCTGTCTCTAAAAAGAATGCATTTTTTTAAACAAAAGCTAACAGGAATTAAGTGTTTCCAAATTGAACAGAAATTGTTGTTCATAAAGTAATAATTTTTCATTGCTAAGTTAAAATTGATCTATAACTAAATGTAAATTACCTGTGCAAGACGAATATTCATAAACTGCAACCAATGTCAATCTAATGATATTTGGAATATATTACTGTATAATTTTTATGAACAACTCCGACAGTTGATTGGTCCTCGCGTTTATTGTTGATTTTGTGAAGGTAGATGTTTTGCAGTTACTCGAAGACTTTTTGAGTAGCCTTTCCCCTCACAGGTGAACAGTTGAGTTAGCAGCAATTTCAGTTTCTCGGTTCGCACGATTTTCTTGCAGCAACTGTATCTGGACAAGGTGAATCCATCGTACAGTGCATGCAGGAAAGCTAACCATTCAGAAACGAATTGTGCCATTTTTCTCAGAGAATGTATCGATTTAGATTTGCTTCTTTCTCTTTACACTTCCTTTTCTTTTTGCGCATTCATTAATTTTGTTAGGGAAAATTTTGTAGAAATTATTTATCCGAGGAGTAGTAATTTTTCTTGTCATTGCATTTAAAGAACATCTTTCTTCGTAAACTTAGGAAAAGAAGTAGCAGCTTGCAGTAACAGTAGAAGTATTCTGTTTTCTCTCTAAAAAGTATGCATTTTTCAAACAAAAACTAATAGGAATTATGTATTTCAAAGTTGATCAGAAATTTTTGTTGATATAGGCAATAATTTTTCATTGTTAAGTCACAATTGATCTATGAATGTAAATTACCTGTTAATGAATGTGCCAGACGAATATTCATAAACTGCAACCAATGTCAATCGAATGCAATTTGGAGTAAATTACTGTAAAATTTTTAGGATCAACTCCGACAGTTGATTGGTCCTCGCGTTTATTGTTGATGTTGTGAAGGTAGATGTTTTGCAGTTACCCGAAGACTTTTTAAGTAGCCGTTCCCCTCACAGGTGAACAGTTGAGTTAGCAGCAATTTCAGTTTCTCGGTTCGCACGATTTTCTTGCAGCAACTGTATCTGGACAAGGTGAATCCATCGTACAGTGCATGCAAGAAAGCTAACCTTTCAGAAACGAATTGTGCCATTTTTTTCAAAGATTATTTCGATTTCGGTTTACTTCTTTCTCCTTAGACATTCTTTTCTTTATTCTCGTGCATTATTTTTGTTAGGGAATACTTTGCAGAAGTTACTTATCCGTGATTCGTAATTTTTCTTGTCATTGATTTTAAAGAACATTTCTCTTCGTAAACTGAAAAAAAGAAGTAGCAGCTTGCAGTAATAGTAGAAGTATTCTCTTCTGTCTCTAAAAAGAATGCATTTTTTTAAACAAAAGCTAACAGGAATTAAGTGTTTCCAAATTGAACAGAAATTGTTGTTCATAAAGTAATAATTTTTCATTGCTAAGTTAAAATTGATCTATAACTAAATGTAAATTACCTGTGCAAGACGAATATTCATAAACTGCAACCAATGTCAATCTAATGATATTTGGAATATATTACTGTATAATTTTTATGAACAACTCCGACAGTTGATTGGTCCTCGCGTTTATTGTTGATTTTGTGAAGGTAGATGTTTTGCAGTTACTCGAAGACTTTTTGAGTAGCCTTTCCCCTCACAGGTGAACAGTTGAGTTAGCAGCAATTTCAGTTTCTCGGTTCGCACGATTTTCTTGCAGCAACTGTATCTGGACAAGGTGAATCCATCGTACAGTGCATGCAGGAAAGCTAACCATTCAGAAACGAATTGTGCCATTTTTCTCAGAGAATGTATCGATTTAGATTTGCTTCTTTCTCTTTACACTTCCTTTTCTTTTTGCGCATTCATTAATTTTGTTAGGGAAAATTTTGTAGAAATTATTTATCCGAGGAGTAGTAATTTTTCTTGTCATTGCATTTAAAGAACATCTTTCTTCGTAAACTTAGGAAAAGAAGTAGCAGCTTGCAGTAACAGTAGAAGTATTCTGTTTTCTCTCTAAAAAGTATGCATTTTTCAAACAAAAACTAATAGGAATTATGTATTTCAAAGTTGATCAGAAATTTTTGTTGATATAGGCAATAATTTTTCATTGTTAAGTTACAATTGATCTATGAATGTAAATTACCTGTTAATGAATGTGCCAGACGAATATTCATAAACTGCAACCAATGTCAATCGAATGCAATTTGGAGTAAATTACTGTAAAATTTTTAGGATCAACTCCGACAGTTGATTGGTCCTCGCGTTTATTGTTGATGTTGTGAAGGTAGATGTTTTGCAGTTACCCGAAGACTTTTTGAGTAGCCGTTCCCCTCACAGGTGAACAGTTGAGTTAGCAGCAATTTCAGTTTCTCGGTTCGCACGATTTTCTTGCAGCAACTGTATCTGGACAAGGTGAATCCATCGTACAGTGCATGCAAGAAAGCTAACCTTTCAGAAACGAATTGTGCCATTTTTTTCAAAGATTATTTCGATTTCGGTTTACTTCTTTCTCCTTAGACATTCTTTTCTTTATTCTCGTGCATTATTTTTGTTAGGGAATACTTTGCAGAAGTTACTTATCCGTGATTCGTAATTTTTCTTGTCATTGATTTTAAAGAACATTTCTCTTCGTAAACTGAAAAAAAGAAGTAGCAGCTTGCAGTAATAGTAGAAGTATTCTCTTCTGTCTCTAAAAAGAATGCATTTTTTTAAACAAAAGCTAACAGGAATTAAGTGTTTCCAAATTGAACAGAAATTGTTGTTCATAAAGTAATAATTTTTCATTGCTAAGTTAAAATTGATCTATAACTAAATGTAAATTACCTGTGCAAGACGAATATTCATAAACTGCAACCAATGTCAATCTAATGATATTTGGAATATATTACTGTATAATTTTTATGAACAACTCCGACAGTTGATTGGTACTCGCGTTTATTGTTGATGTTGTGAAGGTAGATGTTTTGCAGTTACACGAAGACTTTTTGAGTAGCCTTTCCCCTCACAGGTGAACAGTTGAGTTAGCAGCAATTTCAGTTTCTCGGTTCGCACGATTTTCTTGCAGCAACTGTATCTGGACAAGGTGAATCCATCGTACAGTGCATGCAATAAAGCTAACCATTCAGAAACGAATTGTGCCATTTTTTCTCAAAGAATTGATCGATTTAGATTTGCTTCTTTCTCTTTACACTCCCTTTTCTTTCTGCGCATTCATTAATTTTGTTAGGGAAAATTTTGGAGAAATTACTTATCCGAGGAGTCGTAATTTTTCTTGTCATTGCGTTTAAAGAACATCTTTCTTCGTAAACTGAAGAAAAGAAGTAGCACCTTGCAGTAATAGTAGAAGTATTTTGTTGTAGACTTTAATTTCTTGACACCTTCTTTTTTCTTAAACAACTATGACTGTAATGTCAATTGCAGTTTATCGATCAGTGATGATTTCGTTGTGAATAAATGAAACAGAAATCGAGGGGCAAACAGCTAATAAATTATGGTGTACACTTGTGTTGAATTATCATGAATTACCGTGAATTACTGTGAATTACCTTGAATTACCTGAATTATCCTGAAATTGTATTAGGTGTACACCAAAAATCCTTAGTTGTTTGTCCCTCGATTACTATGCATTATCCTGAATTACTGTGAATTACCATAAATTACTATGAATTATCCTGAATTATCTGAATTAACCTGAATTATCTATATTATCCTGAATTATCGTGAATTACTATGAATTACTAAGAATTATCCTGAATTAACCTGAATTATCGTGAATTTTTATGAATTACTAAGAATTATCCTGAATTATCTGAATTAACCTGAATTTTCTAAATTATCCTGAATTATTGTATTAGGTGTACACCAAAGTCCTTAGTTGTTTGCCCCTCTATTACTATGCATTATCCTAAATTACTGTGAATGACCGTGAATTGCCGTAAATTACCATGAATTACTAAAAATTATCCTGAATTATCTGAATTAACCTGATTTATCTGAATTATCCTAAATTATCCTGAATTATTGTATTAGATGTACACCAAAATCCATAGTTGTTTGCCTCTCGACAGAAATTGTTCATCACAACTCGTAATTCATCTGCTTATCGCATTTGAAGAATAATTCTCTTACTCTTAAAAAGGATGAATTATGCTCTGTAGTAGTCCTTGTATCCTGCTCTTTTCTCTGAAAAGAACGAGAATTAAATTACATAATGAAGGCTAGAGGAAAAATGAAATACCCTATCTTTTGAGATGCTTCATTCGACTCATTGATATAATCTCATATAATAAATGACTTTTAATGCAAATTATATCAATAAAATTGATTTTAACAAAATTTAAACAAACAGAATGCATCTTTGTTTATAAAATGTGAGGGTAGTTTGGAGGAAACTCATCTCACTAAACCGAGAGACAAAGCCCTTGTTATTAGTTATAGAAAAGATCGTTATGGCGAGATTTAAATGTAATATTTTTCCATTATAAATTTAAATAGATCTATAAAAGAATGTAAATTACCTGATGATTATGCGTGATGATAAAATACTGTAGTGAATATCACTCGAAGTCATTTTCGCATATATTACTGAAAATGTTCAGGAACAACTCAGATAATTGTTTGGTTCTCGTGGTTTATTGTTGATGTAGTGAAAGTAGGTAAATTGTAGTTACTGGAAGATTTTTTGAGTAGTTTTTCCTCTCACAAGAGGATAGTTATGGTAGCAACAATTGCGGTTTCTCAGTTCGCACGATTTTTTGCAGCAACTGTATCTGGACAAGGTGAATCCATCGTACAGTGCATGCAAAAAAGCTAACCTTTCAGAAACGAATTATGAACTTTTTTTAGAGAATGTTGTGATTTAGGTAGCTTCTTTTTTTAACAACGATGACCTAATATCTGATAATAATAGAAACGTTCAGGTTTTGGATCTTCTGAAAGAAATTCTGAAGATATCTCAGCAAAGAGAAGAAAGGTAAGTGAAAATTAAATACTTAAAAATTTCAATATAAACGTAATTTTTAATCTGATATAATATAATATAATATAATCATAAATTTTTATGAAAAAAAATTACTAAAGAAAACGATGAATGAAAAAAATTATAAACTAAATGATGTGCTTAAAAATTACTCTTTACTACTACATGAAGACACGGATGACGAAGTTGATAACGAAGATGATGACGAAGATGATGACGAAGATGATGACGATTTCGATGGCGATGATCCTGCGTAATATAAAAAATTACTTATTAGATAAACCTATTTTTATGGCTGAAAAAATGGAATAAAAGGAGTCGAAAGATTTATTTTAAAAAGCTATTAAAAATCCAGAAATATTTTTGAATATTAAGAAAATAAGACATGGTTGCCACAAAATCTAGATTTCAAAATTCCAGGCTTTTTCCAGATTTTCCAGGTTAAAAATATTAAAAATTCCAGGTTAAAATTTAGGAATTATTTGTGATGAGAAACAAGTATTTTACAAAACAGTGTTAACAATATTCATTATTATGTAGTTATAAATTAATGTTTTCTTAAACAGTTAAAATCACAGGCATTTTTATGTTTATTTTTCTGAAAGTAATACTTTTGATATTCGATTTTTCAATTTATTTTTATTATGGTTTTTTCTATTCAAACTACTTTATTTCATACTCAAGAGTAAGAATTTAAATTGAAAATATTAAAGTTTTTCTTCTTTGAATTTTACTCGGGCCAATATGTAAAATTTGAATATTTATAAAAGCAATAATATTCCTCCTTTTTATATATAATATAAATATAGAAAAATTAAACATCAGACCTTTAACTTTATTTTAATGTGCATTCTAATTTTTAAAAAATATTTTTAATGTATAAAAACATTATTAATCATCGTGAATTTAGTTTTCTTATAGAAGTCCTATTGGAGACATGTTAAAAAGACTTTGGAGATGACATTATTTTAGCTGTTTCATAAATTCAGTTAAATAAAATTGTTTAATTTTTTTAATGATAAGTAAATACTAAATTTTTACTATGAAAATGGTTAATAATATTATTAGAAAGTAGATTTTATAAAATTAAACGAGATATAAAAAATGTCACTTTCAGAAGAATCAGCCATAATTAGAACATTGAAGTTATGTCTAAATTAAATAATTTTCATCTTTAAACTTTGTTCAAAATCTTGTACAAAAAGCAACTGGTAACAAAAAATTTTGACAATCGTAATACTAATAAAGACATAAAATCCTTTTTTTAGAACAATCTTAACAACATTTTCCACAGTTCAATCAATAATTAAAAAGAAAAATTAAATTAATTTAAAGCGATGTTACGTCCGAAGATATAACATAATTTAAAAGTTGTTAATAATAAAATATTAACATATTGTTTGAACCTAGACAATAAAGTCTAATAGTTCGGGAATCTTTTGATCTTATTTTGATAGATTAAATTGTCTTAAAATTAGTGTAAAACGTATGTATTAAGGAAGGAAGAAAAGAAGTTAACGAAAAGAGAATTGAAAATGTATAGCCTACGCGCTTAATAAAATAAGGTTAGCAACTATACATATCAATACCGCGCGTTTTCCCTATTCAAAAATTCAAGTGTCATCATGAAACTCGGTTGTACAAGTTTCTATTTCAGACGAAAAAAATGTAAAGAGTAGAAGAAAGTAAACTTGTGATAAAAAAAGAAAATGAATGAATGTAAACGAATTAATTAATTTTATAACATTTATTCATTAAACTTACTTTTATTGTTGTAATTTGAATATTTCGGCAAACAGAATAGGCAGCAATATATTTTTTGTCGTCGAAATCCTTGATAATTTCTCCTCAAGATTTTTTTTGTAGATTGTAGAAATTTTTAAAGTATTTTTGACTTTGTAAAATTTGTCAAAACTTGTTTAACTTTTTTTTCTTTAACTTGTTGAACTTTGAAAAACTTGTTGAAAACTTTTTAAAACTTGTTGAACTTGTAGAAAACTTGTTTGACTTTTTAAAACTTGTCAAAAACTTGTCATGTAAAAATGACTTTTTAAAATTTGTAAAACTTTGAAAAACTTGTTAAAACTTGTCAAAAACTTGTTTGACTTTTTAAAATTTGTAAAACTTTGAAAAACTTATTAAAACTTGTCAAAAACTTGTTTGACTTTTTAAAATTTGTAAAACTTTGAAAAACTTTTTAAAACTTGTAGTAATTTGAAGAAGTTAGGACAGTTGAAACTTAAAAATTCAAAATTGAAAAATGAGTACAGTTTTTTTTAGAGTTCCAATTTTTATAGTCTTGTCCCCTCTAAAATTTTTCAAATTGGGGGTTACATTTTCTGGTGGAGGAGTATGGGCATGGCAAAATTCGGTTTTGTCGAATAGAAAAAGAAGAAGGCGTAAAAACTCATTAGAGAAGATCTTATGATTGGGACCCTTAGTTTCGTCCCTCCGAAAGTTGCCAAATTTTTATGTGGGCGTTTGAATTTGAAAATCTTTAGAGTGGGATAAAACTTGAGAGCTTTTTCAAAAGATGGAGACACTGTTAGGTTTTCCGTGAAATTCAAAGTTTTAAAAATTCAACCTTTTTGAGAAATTATCAAAGATTTTTACAATTAAATCGAATAAAAATCTTTTATAAAAATTAGTACGATTTTTAACAAACAATCTGAAATTAGTTAATTTAAGTTGTTTACAATAAACCTTAAAATATAGAGTAATTTCCAATTTTGATTACAATTATTATTTATTATAAAAAATGATCGGATAAATGCATATTACTAATTTTTGTAACTAAATTTTAAATTTTAGGAATTATTAGAATTAATTTAATTTCATCATTTTAAATTAAAATTGTTTAAATCTTAATTTTGTAGAGTATTAGCTTTAAACATTTTATTTTTGCAAAATTTAGTAAATTAGCATTAATCATTAATTTAAACAATTTTATTATTTTGCCATGTTGAAATTAGTCAAAGGATTATTAAAGTTCTAAATTTTTAATAATATTATATTTAAACAATTAAATAATTGAATTTTACTAATCAGTAATTTTTAATTTATTTTAGAATTTAATTTACACAAGAAATGGAAATCATGAATAGAATTAATATTTTATTGAATATATTTATTAATAGTAATTATTGTTTAAACAAATTTTAAACTTTATCGTAAAAAAGAAATTTCAATTATTTAAATGCTTATAATTTCAATTATCGTTTGATACTTATGAGTAAGAGAGAGAAAGAAAATAAAAATAAAATTGAATTCTTATTGAATAAATTTCTTATAAAATTAATTAATAATAATAAAAAAAAAGATAAAAATGGTTTAAAGATTAATAACATTCTTTTACGGTAAATTTAATTAAATTTAATAGAACTGAGAAAAACGCAAAATTCGTGTTACTTAATTTTTATGGAAAGAAAAAGAGAAATTCGCTTAACAGGCGAATTTTGGGTTTTTCCCGCTTTGCCGCCGCTCGATCTTTATCGCGCCGGGATCGTCTACGTAAATTTAGACCGAAAAGGGCCTTACGCTCTTTTCTTTGTTCTCGATATCTTAAATGCATTTTAAGATCTATTTACTAGTAAATATTGATTTTTCTCGTTTCGAAAGTTTTGAAAACGAGATTGGCAAAAATCTCATTTGAGAAAAATCAATATTTGAGAGTCTAAAAGAAAATGTACTATTTTATCTTGTTTGATAATAAAAAAAAATTAAAGTAAAACGTCGAGAGAAAAGAAGAGAAAGAAAAAAAAAATTATAGGCAGAAAATACATTCTGACGTCACACCCCCATAGTTAAATGGTTGCTTATAGATTATGACAAAGTGATATCGGAGAAGCGACCACAGAATATACAGTGTATTTCAATATTTCGATTATTAGGAATCTCAGTTTAAGTTTCGTTGCCTGAGAACCAACACAGACCGTCAAGAGTTTGACCGATTAAGATATATGGAAAAAACCTTTTTGCTGCTGCGAAACTCCTGATGTTTCTATTGTTTGGGCCGTTGGAACGTTTGGGTACAAAGGTGTTTGATTATTGCTTTGTTGTTCGGAATTTTCCTGGATAACGACTTCATTTGGTTTATTATCTTCTTCTTGAGGTTTTGATCCTAAATGGACCAATAAATGAGTAACAGAACTGCAGATGGCTCCCAGAAGATGCACTGACCAGCCATAAATAGAGTGAAGTGTATAACCGTGGATAATAAAACCCACTACTGACTTGATTAATTGAATTATAGTTATAACAGCTATAATTCCTGCACTAAATGTACCAAAAGTGAGAAATTTGGACCATAATTTATCCCACGAATTATCGACGAATTTTTCCATCACCTCCTCATTGAATAAGTTCATAATTCCTCCATCGGAATTGAAAACAGGTTGACCTCCCATCTCTCTTGCAAGATCGTTGAGCATGGATGGTTTCTCAACAGGAAACATTATGCGTTCCCTTAGTTGTTCAACTTCGCTTTCGGAGTAAATCCCACTTGTAGCAAGTTGATGTGTACTGGTGTATTCCCAATAATTAGATGTCATTGGCTTAAGGACAGTTGGTTTTCTTGCTTCCGTTGGTAATGGCAAAATTTTGTACCACAAATCGTTGACCTGATAGTAAGCTGGTAATAATCTGTTGCACACAATCTCGGTTCCTTTGGTTTTTAATACGTGTGTTCTTGGTGTTAAATAGTAAGTTTGATTGTTTCTGGTGACTTGAAGTTCCTGGTAGCACGTTTTTCCATGAAGTACCTTTACTTCTACAGGCACGCACTTGACGATGTGTGTCACCTCTCCAGCAACTACCGCCATGTAACCGGGACCCTTCATTACATCGTACGCGAATTGATCCGGTGCCTGTGTCGCTATTGATAAAGAATTTTTCAAAGTTTGTCTTTCGAGTGTACATTTCTGAGTCATTACATTTCTGTAGAGTGATTTTAACTGACTACGTATGTGCTTTTCAACATATACGAATTTGGAGTTTACATAGGCAAATATGTCAAGATTAGAGATTGAAATTCTCTTACTTACAGCAATATTGTGTCGTGTTGTTTCAAAAATAACAAGTTTAGGATGTTCAGTTTTAAATAAAGTGTAACCACAAACATAATCGTCGCCCTTTATTGCTAAAGCAAAAGTTATATCTCTTTCCGAGACAGTGTATACAGTTTGTGAATTTAGAGGATCTTCGTCAATCATTTTTGTGGCTAAACCTTCATATAAGACACTAAATCTATCGAATTTACAGTTATCAATAGGAAGGGAGTTCCAATAAGTGTAACCTCCTTCCTGATCTATACAATGGCCTCCAGATAGAGAGCAGACGGTACCAGATTTCAAATTGATAGTATTTGTACTTAGTTTTACTCTTGCCAAATGTTCAGAAATTGTAATTCTAACTGTAGCTTGTACCACTACATCTTCCCAAGATCCAAACGGATCAGAGTAACCAGCACCGTGACAGTCTCCATCTTTATCTAATGATCCTGCTAAAACTACCGGATGTACAGTAGAAGTATTAATCTTTAAACCATGAACTACATGTTTATCGCTTAATTTAATTATACCAGTCATATGCACTTGGTCACATGATGCTTTACCTGTTTCGAGGATATATTCATTTATACCGTTTGGTACCAACGTTATGTGTGAAAACATACCACAACGATATGCTGTTCGTCGTAGTTCTAACTTACATTGACGAACCATAACTTCAGTATAGTCGTCAATTTGTAGGAGTTGTATGTGGTGTGTAGAATTCTTTACTTTAGTTTCAGGAAAATCGCATTCCTCAACTTCGAGTAGAGACAAAGTAGTGATGTTAAGGTCCCTGGACCCACAATCATATCCAATAAGTCCTAATGAAACTTCAATTAGGGTAAATAAAACGAAAATTATCAATTTCATCTGTAACACGCAGAAAAATAATATTAGTTTAAGTTATAAATTAAAATTTTCATATAGAATGGTATTATGAATTCTTTTGCTTAATTTCTTGATTTATATAAGAGATTCTAAGTCGATTCATATGTACAACTTTATTAGATTTATTCCAAGTTATTCGAACATTAACTTTGTTGAATATTTCCAAGATTTTATGCGGACCGGTATAATGTGATCCGAATTTATTTTGTTTAGGTCCCTTTAATAAGAAAACGTAATCACCTACTTTAAAATTTCTAGGGTTGATTGTACGATCATAATATTTTTTTGATTTTAGTTTAGAATTAACTAAATTATCATAAACAAGAGTCCTTATTCCGTTAAGTCGAGTAACTAAATCTATGATGTATCCTTTATAGGTAGGAACTACATCAATTTCTTGAAGGGGTTCTCCTGATGGGAGACGAGCTAATTTTCCGTAAACTACTTCATATGGGGTATATTTTGTGCTTTCAGAAACACAAGTATTGTAATTCAAGATTGCAATTTCCAACCATTCGTCCCATTCTTGATCAATAGTTGTATATTGTTTAAGGAATTCACCTAAAGCGTGATGGGATCTTTCAAGCGATCCATTCGATTGGGGATGGAATGCTGTTGTACGGATTTTTTTAATTTTAAAGCGTTTAGCAACTCTATTCATAAGTTTGCTAAGAAAATTCTGACCTTGATCGGTCAAAATTACTCTTGGTGCTCCAAATTGACAGATAAATTTCTTTACGAATGTATCAGCAATTGTACTAGCTAAAGTATTTTTAAGGGGGGCTGCAACACAGAATTTAGATAATTGGTCCTGCATTGTTAAAATGTATTCATAATCATTTTTAGTTTTAGGTAGAGGTCCAACGACATCTAGAGCTACTTTATCAAAAACGGTACCGGGAGTATCAGTTATTACTAAAGGTTGTTTGGTCTTTAACCTCACTAATTTTTTTAACTGACAATTTAGGCATTGCTGAATTCTTCTTTGAATATCCTCTTTAAGGTTCTCCCAATAATAACGTTGTTTGATACGATTATATGTTTTCGTGACACCTCTATGCCCTCCGATAGGGGAGTTGTGTAATTCATTAAATATTTCATCTCGTTTATCTAAAGTCGCATATCTTAAAGTGCCTTTACATATTAGAATTTTTACGGGTGTGTCTACAAATACAGCTTTCATTAAATTTAAAACGTCAATCCAAAATAAGTTATCTATTCGTTCGCTTTTTGCTATACTAAATTGTTTAATGTTTTTCTCTATTAAAAATTTCCTTAAATTATTTAAAGAGGAATATATATTACGTTTTAGATCATTTGAATTTTCAGGTTTTTCATTGCGTATACACAAAGGAAAGTAAAAGAACTTAGCTCCTTTTTTAAAAGCATTCATTGTTCTTTTTTCATAAAGTTGATTAGATTCGATTTTATTAAATTCAATTAAACGTTCGGCACCTATATCGCACGGTTTTCCTTCAGTGGTCACAAAATAAGCAACATTGTCAGGACGAAAATGGACTAAATCTTTAATTTCGAAAATTTTACATTGGCTTTCAGGGTATACACTCAATTCTCTGTCATGGGAAATTGAGGATAAACTTTCTAGAGAACTATTTTTAACTGATTTATCGATTGAAGAAATTTTTGAATTATTTTGTGTTAAAGGTTTTAAAGGATTATGGATGTCAAATTCGTTGTTCATTATGGTATTATCCGAGTTATCTGTCAGTACGTCATGAATTTCTTCGTCCTTTGATACGTTTTCTGTTTCTTTATAATTGACAAGTTTTCTGTTTCGTTTTGGTCGGTCAAGTAAAGGTTTTGATATCAAGTCGTCATTTAAAGATTGTTGGAGATTTTGTGTCATATTTGAGTCGATTTTGATAGTATCACTTGCACCGGTAGATGCTGTTTGATTTTTATGTGTATGTAATGTAGTAGTGTCTTCAGGTGTCATAAGAGTCATTGGTACAGTTGGAGAGGCTGAACTTTGTTTTGACATTTCATTTTTAGATTTGGGTATATTATTCTTAAAGTTTTCTTGTTGCAATTTTGTTTGTTTGGCTTGTTGACGAGTAACAATATTACATAAATTTTCTTCATCTCGCTCTACTGGATTTCTGGATAAAGCATCTGCATTAACGTTATTTTTACCTTCTTTATATACTACTTCATAATCAAATTCTGAAATTTTAAATCGCCATTTTTGTACACGAGTGTTACATTCAGCTGTTTTAAACCATAATAACGGTTTATGGTCTGTTACAACTGTAACCTTTTGATTGTATATATAGTTTCTAAATGTCGAAAATCCTTCTACCATTGCTAAAGCTTCCTTTTCATATACCTCATACGCTAATTCTGGACCACGCAATACTCTGGATGCATATGCAATTGGAAGATCTTTCCCAATTTCGCCTTGAGATAAAATAGCACCAATTGCAAATCCAGAAGCATCTGTAGTTATAATGAAAGGTTTAGAAAAATCAGGGTATTGAAGTATTGGTTCTTTACAGAGACAGGCTTGTAAAATTTTGAAAGCATTATTTTCTTTTTCGTCCCACTGGAATTTAGTATCTTTACGTAATAAATTACTTAATGGTTTTGCAATTTGTGAGAAATTAGGAATAAACCGTCGATAATATCCAGCTAAACCTAAAAATTGTCGAACATTTTTAACTGTTTTAGGGGTCGGAAATTTCATGACAGATTCTACTTTACGCGGATCTGGCATTATTCCATTTTCGCTAATTAAATGTCCCAAATAGCTAACATTGTTTTTCAGGAATTCGCATTTATCTAGATTTAATTGTAAATTTGATTTCTTTAAACATTCCATAACTAAAGTGAGTTTTTCCTCATGTTCCTCTAAAGTGTCTGCAAATATTATTATATCGTCAATGAAAATGAAAATAGTTTTCCCCTGCAAACCTTTGAAGGTTTCATCAATGAATCTTTGAAATGTGGGTGGAGCGTTCTTCAAACCGAAAGGCATCCGAACATATTCGTAATGTCCAAAAGGAGTATTAAACGCGGTTTTATGCGCATCCTTTGGATCTAATAAAATTTGCAAAAATCCATTTGCCATGTCTAAAGTTGTATAAAATTTATGTCCTCCGATTTGATCGATAATCTGCGTAATATCCGGAAGTGGATATTTGTCAGTTATTGTTCTATCGTTTAGACTTCTAAAATCGGATACTAATCTCCATTTCTTTTTGCCTGATGAATCGGCTTTCTTTGGAACCATCCAAAGTGGAGAACTACTAGACGAAAATGATGGTTTAATAATTCCCTGCCTAATCCATTCGTGCAACTGTTTTTCAAGTTCTGGTTGAAGTGAAATAGGTATTTTATATTGTTTAATATAAATAGGTTCATCGTCGATAGTCGGTATTTTATGAAAAATGTTGGAAGCTGCTTGTAATTCTTGACCTTCTTTAAAAAATCTATCTTCATATTTAACAACTATATTAATGACATGATTTTTTCATCATTATCTAAATGATTAATTCGTAATTGTTCTAGGATATTATTTACAACTTCATTATTTTCTTTTACATGGAAAACTACAGTATTTTCTTTCAGTTCGTTTTGAAATAAAAAATTAAACGTTTCATTTACTTCCGTAGTTGAGAAAGTATTAATTTCTAAATCTTCAGATAAATCTTTTAAATTTTCACACACTACATTTAAAATAAGAGCATTTTCGTAAGATTCATCAAAATTTAACTGAGGGTCGTCTTCATTTTCATAATTTTCGACAGATAAATTTACCATTTCACTCCATTCAGACGTGTTACAAGAATCACAGTCTTCTTCTATTTGATTTAGAAAATGTGTAGGATCATTCTGATTTAGGTTTTCTTTATTAAATATAATGGGTTTTTCTGAATTATCTATTATTAAAACCGATCGTTCGTAATCAATTAGAGCATCAGTTTCAGTGAGATAAACAGAACCTAAAATTCCTTCGCAAGGTATATCGAAATCAGAAGGAATAACGTGAAACGTTGAAGTTTTATCATAGACCGCTAACTCTATAGTACCTATAGTAGCATATTTATTTTCTCCTATTCCTTTTAGTAATGTTGGTTTGTATGTATTAATACAAATTTCCTTTGGCAACAGATGTTCTTTAATTAGATTAACTTCTGCACCAGAATCGATCATAAAACAACCCGTCTTCTCAGTAGGAGGATTAAAAATACTAATAAAAGGTAATACTTCTTCGCGTTTACCCCTTTCCCAGTCTTTTATTTCGCCTATACTATTACTAGAAGGAATTCCATTTGATTTTTGAAATTTAATAAAACCATAATTGTTAAATAATAAACGTTGTTTAAAATCCAGTTTGATCTTCGCGCCTTTAAAGAAATCAGAACCTAAAATTCCACCATGAGGAATTCCAAAATTGTCCCTTACAACATTAAATCGAACATTAAAACCTAATACTTTTATGTATGTTATGCCTAATGAGGGTAAAATATCCTTATCTATTCCCTTTATAAAGATTATTTTAGTATCATCTATATCCTCTTTGTTAGGGATTAAACTAAGTTTAATTAGACTAAGTTCCGAACCTGTATCCACCATTAAAGAAAATCTTTTATTATTAATCGTATGAGTTAATTTTACAAAAGGTATAACACTTGATATTTTATTTGAATTTAAGGAAGTAATTCTGCCCCATAGTTGGTCACTTCTTTCCTCGAGTGCTCCAACAAATTTTTGATCTCCTTGACCGCACTCGATGTCTGGAGATTCATCCCGTTTCCCTGATTTTGTTTGTTATGATACATTCTTTTTCTACAATCTTCAATAGAATGACCTGTAATATTGCAATAAGTACAGGTGAGGTGTGCTTTACAATGTATTTCTAAATGACCTGATCTATTGCATTTTACGCATTGAAGAAAATCGCCTCTAGGACCGCTAATACGTTCTCCTAATTTAAAACACCTATCAGCTGTATGCCCTTTTTGATCGCAAAATTGACACATGAGATCTTTGCGTTTAAAACGGGGACAATCTTCTTTTTTATGCCTTAGACTATCACACATCTCACATTTTTGTAAAAGATTACATTCTTTAGCTAAATGTCCAATTTTTTACATAATTGACACTCTGTTTGTACTGAATTAATGCTATTAATAATTTTAAAACATTTATTAGCAGTATGGCCTGATTTACTACAAATCTGACACACTGATTGATTAAATTGGGGATTTGTCCTACTGTAGCACTTATCTTCGGAGTGCCCGGTTTTTGTACATATTTTACATTGTAATAAACTTCTACAAACCTTTGCTTCATGACCACGTTTATTACATAATTGACATACACTAGGATTAGTATTACGAAAATTAGTTTCATCTTTAGTTTCCCTTACATTTCTTAATGCTTTTTGAGCTAATAATTGTTTTTCTATTGTAATGGCTCGTTTAACAATATCATCTACAGTTTCATTTTCTTCTGTACCTAGACGATTTTCTATTTCTAATTTTAAACCGCATTTAAAAGATTGTATTATTGTAATAGTTATCGAATTTTTAAAAGCCCTATCAACTTCTGCGTTAGTTTCGACTCTTTTCGCTTCGAGAATGCGAGTTCCTAAATCTCTCATTCTATTAGCGAAAGCGAGAACACTTTCACTATCGCGTTGAAATTCGTTTCCCAATTCTCCTAAAAGTTGATTTACCGATTTTAAAGGAGCGTAAATTGTTTTTAAATAATTAGTTAAAGCAGCTATATTATTAAACACCATACCCTGTATTGCTTGTCTTGCTTCGCCTTTTATTTTACTTCGAATTAATTTTGTTAAGTTTCCTTCTGCTTCATCGTTAACCATTAATTTGGCTTCTTCGCATCCTTCGATAAATAAATTAAAATTGGAAATATTTCCATCGAACTCAGGTATTACTGAGAGAATGTCTCTAAGAGAAATAATGTTTTCGTTCGCCATGATTCTAACAGGGTTTTGTAAATTATTTTTAGGAGGAATATTATTTGAAACTGTTTCTAAACTATTATTTAAATTAATTAAATCTCCTTCGTTATCGCTTAATTTTAAAATTGTATTATCAAAATCTTCAGAGGCGTCACGAGAACTATCAGAATCAATTTCGCTCTCACTTTCGATAGTAGGTAATTTCTTTACGGGAGTTCTAGGGGTTTTAGAAATCTTTAAAAAAGCTTCGTATTCTTTTTGTAACTCAAGGTTTTTTAAAACTTGAGTTCTAGTAAAAATAGTTTTGTCTGACATTAACAATCACACAAAAAAAAACAAAAAAAACAAAAAAAAAAAAATTGGGAGTTCAAAAATACACAAAAAAAAACAGATCAAGAATTTTGTTTAAAATATAATTTATTTAATAAAATATATATATATATTTTATTATTTTAATATATATAGTTCTTACAATTATAAAAACACATAATTATAGGAAGAAAAAGAAAAATTTAGAAGATAAAATAAACAATACAAAAGAAAACGATAATCACAAAAATTGTGATAAAAAATGTTTTAACGAAACGACGATGTGCGTCCCTAATTACAATTATTTCTCTATCTAAATTGGCAAATTTGTTATTGAAGTCGGTAAATGCACCAGAGATGAATTGGATTTGATCTATATTAAAAGTTTCTAAAGATTTTATTGCTTTATTATAATGATTAGATCGTATCGCTAATTTCTTTGTTTCATCACGAATTTGGTGGCTAAAGACAGTAGTACTACTTATAAAATCTTTTACTATCCTTCGGTGCTTGATGGAATTTTCTGTTTGAGTCATAAAAACAGTACTCAGATTAGTTACTTCTTCCTGAATGTAACTTTCCCATGATGACAAAGTTCTGGTATCAAGCATCTAAAAAAAAAAATAATAAAAAAAAAATTAGAGGAACTGAGAACAGAAAAATGAAAAGAAAGGATTTATACTAGAAATAATTATTAAAAGTACCTAAATTTTATTTAATTTAGGGATGGTAAATCGTGGGTTTATTATTCTAAAACATTGATAACAATTTTCAAGAAATTTTCCGTTATCCATGCATGTTGAACATAAACTTTCACGAAATTGAATAATCCTTTCGTCTAAAGTTGGAGGGGGTTGAGGTGGTTGCAGTTTTTCTTCCTTAGCCGGTAAAGGTGGAGAAATATCTTTAGATTGAGACGGAAATTTTGCAGCTAATTCTTTTGCTCGTTTTTCACGTTTTCTTTTTAAAGCGGCTCTTTGTTTTTTTGAGTACCTGGTTTTTTTATGAGTAAAATAACCAGGATGATCCACTAAAAAAAAATTAAAATAAATAAATAAGATACGCGAGATTAGTTTAAAGGACTATCTTTTTAGACATATTTATATATACATATATATGAATCGACTTATAATAAAAGGAATTAGAAATTTAGTACAATTTTTAGGATAAGCAATTAGTTCAATTATTATTAAACAAAGAAATGTAAAAAAAAAAATGGAAAAATACCAATTTATAGAAAGGAAATCAAACGTAAAGAGGAGAATAACCTTAGTAAAATCTGGATACTTTTAGTAAACTAAATACTTGTTTTAATGTAAATAGCTTTAATTTTTAATATTTAGTAATTTTTAGTTTTTGTTTGTAGTGAAGTTTGGTAAAATTTAGTTTATTTTAGCAAACTTTAAAAATTGTTTAGTTTTTAATAATTTTTGAATTTAGTTTTTAGTTAAGTTTGGTAAAATTTAGTTTATTTTAGCAAACCTTAAAAATTGTTTAGTTTTTAGTAATTTTGTTTAAAGTTTTTAGTTAAATTTAGTAAAATTTAGTTTATTTTAGCAAACCTTAAAATTTTTAGTTTTTAGTAATTTTGAAATTAGTTTTTAGTTGAGTTAGGTAAAATTTAATTTATTTTAGCCAACTTTAAAATTGTTTAGTATTTAGTAATTTTTGAAATTAGTTTTAGTTGAGTTAGGTAAAATTTAATTTATTTTAGCCAACTTTAAAATTTTTTAGTTTTTAGTAATTTTGAAATTAGTTTTTAGTTGAGTTAAGTAAAATTTAATTTATTTTAGCCAACTTTAAAAATTTGTTTAGTTTTTAGAAATTTTGTTTTTAGTTTTTAGTTAAGTTAGGTAAAATTTAGATTATTTTAGCCAACTTTAAAATTGTTTAGTTTTTAGTAATTTTGTTTTTAGTTTTTAGTTAAGTTAGGTAAAATTTAGATTATTTTAGCCAACTTTAAAATTGTTTAGTTTTTAGTAATTTTGTTTGAATTTTTAGTTAAGTTAGGTAAAATTTAGATTATTTTAGCCAACTTTAAAATTGTTTAGTTTTTAGTAATTTTGTTTTTAGTTTTTAGTTAAGTTAGGTAAAATTTAGATTATTTTAGCCAACTTTAAAATTGTTTAGTTTTTAGTAATTTTGTTTGAATTTTTAGTTAAGTTAGGTAAAATTTAGATTATTTTAGCCAACTGTAAAATTGTTTAGTTTTTAGAAATTTTGTTTTTAGTTTTTAGTTAAGTTAGGTAAAATTTAGATTATTTTAGCCAACTTTAAAATTGTTTAGTTTTTAGTAATTTTGTTTTTAGTTTTTAGTTAAGTTAGGTAAAATTTAGATTATTTTAGCCAACTTTAAAATTGTTTAGTTTTTAGTAATTTTGTTTGAATTTTTAGTTAAGTTAGGTAAAATTTAGATTATTTTAGCCAACTTTAAAATTGTTTAGTTTTTAGTAATTTTGTTTTTAGTTTTTAGTTAAGTTAGGTAAAATTTAGTTTATTTTAGCCAACTTTAAAAATTGTTTAGTTTTTAGAAAATTTGTTTTTTTTTGTTTTTAGTTAAGTTAGGTAAAATTTAGTTTATTTTAGCCAACTTTAAAAATTGTTTAGTTTTTAGAAAATTTTTTTTTTTTTTTTTTTTTTTTTTTTGTTTTTAGTTAAGTTAGGTAAAATTTAGTTTATTTTAGCCAACTTTAAAAATTGTTTAGTTTTTAGTTAAGTTAGGTAAAATTTAGTTTATTTTAGCCAACTTTAAAAATTGTTTAGTTTTTAGAAATTTTGTTTTTAGTTTTTAGTTAAGTTAGGTAAAATTTAGATTATTTTAGCCAACTTTAAAATTGTTTAGTTTTTAGTAATTTTGTTTTTAGTTTTTAGTTAAGTTAGGTAAAATTTAGATTATTTTAGCCAACTTTAAAATTGTTTAGTTTTTAGTAATTTTGTTTTTAGTTTTTAGTTAAGTTAGGTAAAATTTAAATTATTTTAGCCAACTTTAAAATTGTTTAGTTTTTAGTAATTTTGTTTGAATTTTTAGTTAAGTTAGGTAAAATTTAGATTATTTTAGCCAACTTTAAAATTGTTTAGTTTTTAGTAATTTTGTTTGAATTTTTAGTTAAGTTAGGTAAAATTTAGATTATTTTAGCCAACTTTAAAATTGTTTAGTTTTTAGTAATTTTGTTTTTAGTTTTTAGTTAAGTTAGGTAAAATTTAGATTATTTTAGCCAACTTTAAAATTGTTTAGTTTTTAGTAATTTTGTTTGAATTTTTAGTTAAGTTAGGTAAAATTTAGATTATTTTAGCCAACTTTAAAATTGTTTAGTTTTTAGTAATTTTGATTTTGTTTTTTAGTTAAGTTTGGTAAAATTTAGTTTATTTTAGCAAACTTTAAAAATTGTTTAGTTTTTAGAAATTTTGTTTTTAGTTTTTAGTTAAGTTAGGTAAAATTTAGATTATTTTAGCCAACTTTAAAATTGTTTAGTTTTTAGTAATTTTGTTTGAATTTTTAGTTAAGTTAGGTAAAATTTAGATTATTTTAGCCAACTTTAAAATTGTTTAGTTTTTAGTAATTTTGTTTTTAGTTTTTAGTTAAGTTAGGTAAAATTTAGATTATTTTAGCCAACTTTAAAATTGTTTAGTTTTTAGTAATTTTGTTTGAATTTTTAGTTAAGTTAGGTAAAATTTAGATTATTTTAGCCAAGTTTAAAATTGTTTAGTTTTTAGTAATTTTGATTTTGTTTTTTAGTTAAGTTTGGTAAAATTTAGTTTATTTTAGCAAACTTTAAAAATTGTTTTAGTTTTAGTAGTTTTAAAGTTTTTTTTTTTTGTAATTTAGTAGTTTGTTTTTAATTTTATTCGAGTAGTTTAGTAATTTTGAAGTTTTCACAAAAGGATTTATTTCACCCCAATATTCAGATTTTAGTAAAGTAGTCTTAGTTTTAGTAGTTTCAATAGTAAAATTTCTCTTCACTTTTATCTTTCTATTTTCATTTAGTAGTTTTACTAAAATTAGTACAAATTTATATGATTCTAAAATGAGATGAAGAAGACAACTTAATTTCTCAAAAGTTAAGACCAAATTATCCCCCCGGGGCCTCCAAAAAAAATTATTCCTATGTTACGTCCGAAGATATAACATAATTTAAAAGTTGTTAATAATAAAATATTAACATATTGTTTGAACCTAGACAATAAAGTCTAATAGTTCGGGAATCTTTTGATCTTATTTTGATAGATTAAATTGTCTTAAAATTAGTGTAAAACGTATGTATTAAGGAAGGAAGAAAAGAAGTTAACGAAAAGAGAATTGAAAATGTATAGCCTACGCGCTTAATAAAATAAGGTTAGCAACTATACATATCAATACCGCGCGTTTTCCCTATTCAAAAATTCAAGTGTCATCATGAAACTCGGTTGTACAAGTTTCTATTTCAGACGAAAAAAATGTAAAGAGTAGAAGAAAGTAAACTTGTGATAAAAAAAGAAAATGAATGAATGTAAACGAATTAATTAATTTTATAACATTTATTCATTAAACTTACTTTTATTGTTGTAATTTGAATATTTCGGCAAACAGAATAGGCAGCAATATATTTTTTGTCGTCGAAATCCTTGATAATTTCTCCTCAAGATTTTTTTTGTAGATTGTAGAAATTTTTAAAGTATTTTTGACTTTGTAAAATTTGTCAAAACTTGTTTAACTTTTTTTTCTTTAACTTGTTGAACTTTGAAAAACTTGTTGAAAACTTTTTAAAACTTGTTGAACTTGTAGAAAACTTGTTTGACTTTTTAAAACTTGTCAAAAACTTGTCATGTAAAAATGACTTTTTAAAATTTGTAAAACTTTGAAAAACTTGTTAAAACTTGTCAAAAACTTGTTTGACTTTTTAAAATTTGTAAAACTTTGAAAAACTTATTAAAACTTGTAGTAATTTGAAGAAGTTAGGACAGTTGAAACTTAAAAATTCAAAATTGAAAAATGAGTACAGTTTTTTTTAGAGTTCCAATTTTTATAGTCTTGTCCCCTCTAAAATTTTTCAAATTGGGGGTTACATTTTCTGGTGGAGGAGTATGGGCATGGCAAAATTCGGTTTTGTCGAATAGAAAAAGAAGAAGGCGTAAAAACTCATTAGAGAAGATCTTATGATTGGGACCCTTAGTTTCGTCCCTCCGAAAGTTGCCAAATTTTTATGTGGGCGTTTGAATTTGAAAATCTTTAGAGTGGGATAAAACTTGAGAGCTTTTTCAAAAGATGGAGACACTGTTAGGTTTTCCGTGAAATTCAAAGTTTTAAAAATTCAACCTTTTTGAGAAATTATCAAAGATTTTTACAATTAAATCGAATAAAAATCTTTTATAAAAATTAGTACGATTTTTAACAAACAATCTGAAATTAGTTAATTTAAGTTGTTTACAATAAACCTTAAAATATAGAGTAATTTCCAATTTTGATTACAATTATTATTTATTATAAAAAATGATCGGATAAATGCATATTACTAATTTTTGTAACTAAATTTTAAATTTTAGGAATTATTAGAATTAATTTAATTTCATCATTTTAAATTAAAATTGTTTAAATCTTAATTTTGTAGAGTATTAGCTTTAAACATTTTATTTTTGCAAAATTTAGTAAATTAGCATTAATCATTAATTTAAACAATTTTATTATTTTGCCATGTTGAAATTAGTCAAAGGATTATTAAAGTTCTAAATTTTTAATAATATTATATTTAAACAATTAAATAATTGAATTTTACTAATCAGTAATTTTTAATTTATTTTAGAATTTAATTTACACAAGAAATGGAAATCATGAATAGAATTAATATTTTATTGAATATATTTATTAATAGTAATTATTGTTTAAACAAATTTTAAACTTTATCGTAAAAAAGAAATTTCAATTATTTAAATGCTTATAATTTCAATTATCGTTTGATACTTATGAGTAAGAGAGAGAAAGAAAATAAAAATAAAATTGAATTCTTATTGAATAAATTTCTTATAAAATTAATTAATAATAATAAAAAAAAAGATAAAAATGGTTTAAAGATTAATAACATTCTTTTACGGTAAATTTAATTAAATTTAATAGAACTGAGAAAAACGCAAAATTCGTGTTACTTAATTTTTATGGAAAGAAAAAGAGAAATTCGCTTAACAGGCGAATTTTGGGTTTTTCCCGCTTTGCCGCCGCTCGATCTTTATCGCGCCGGGATCGTCTACGTAAATTTAGACCGAAAAGGGCCTTACGCTCTTTTCTTTGTTCTCGATATCTTAAATGCATTTTAAGATCTATTTACTAGTAAATATTGATTTTTCTCGTTTCGAAAGTTTTGAAAACGAGATTGGCAAAAATCTCATTTGAGAAAAATCAATATTTGAGAGTCTAAAAGAAAATGTACTATTTTATCTTGTTTGATAATAAAAAAAAATTAAAGTAAAACGTCGAGAGAAAAGAAGAGAAAGAAAAAAAAAATTATAGGCAGAAAATACATTCTGACGTCACAGCGAAGATAACATGGAAAAGGAAAATTGCATGTTAACATTTTTAAAGAAAAATAACATGTTGAATGGAATTTTTCTTAATATCTTTCATTAACCCAAAAAAATTCCAGAAATTCGTTCAAATTCCATACTATTTCCAGGTTTTCCATACTCTTTTTCAATTTGCATGCTATTTCCAGGTTTTCCAGGTTGTGTGGCAACCATGTAAGAGTTAAAAAACCGAGTTTGTAAATTTTCGACAAAAGAAGGCTTCAATTAGTAAACGATATTTATATTATTTAGTTATTGTAATAATTTACCCTTTTTACTTTCTACATCAAAAACTGTGATGTTCTTGACTCTTCCTTTTCCTCTCCCTATTCCTCTTGGTCTTCCTCTTCCTTTTTTATCCATTTCTCTCTCGCTTTCTGTAACTTTTCCTCTTCCTTTTCCACGACCTCTTCCACGGCCTCTTCCACGACCTCTTCCACGACTCCTTGTCTTCTCAGTAATGCCTGTAGATGTCGATGGCTCGTCAACAGCAGAAGGCTCGACATCAGCAGAAGGAAGAACAGTCTCATTGAATTGTGCTATTGGTAAGAAGAATGTATATAATTAATTATCTGTTTAGAAAATATAGATAAGAAACTATTTATTAAAGTTTTATAAATCCAAAATAATTTACTCCTTCAAAAATAATGTAATAATAAAAATAAAATAATAATAAATAAAAATTTTCAAATCCATTTGTTTACAATCCAATATTACGAAATTTCAATTATTTGTAAATTCTTCAATTAAATATATATTAGAAAATAATAACTTCAACAAATTTTAAAAAAAATTCAATTAACCTTTTAAAAAAAATTAATTTCACAGAAAAGTTAGTTAAAAATATAAAAAATTTAAACTTCCAAAGATTTGAAGTTTAAACCTTTTTAGAATTCAATTATTTTTAAAAATTCACGCTATACTTTTTTAATATTCAATTATTATCTGAAATTTTAACTGTAATTCATTTTTAAATTAATTTTTATTCGAAAATTCTTAAAGAATTAAATTATTTAAATACAAAAATTAATAACTAATTGAAATTCTGTAATGAGTTTTATTATTTATAAAGCTAATTGAATCCCTGTGAAAATTTTATATTATTTTTAAAAATAATTGAATTATTGTGAAGAAATTTATAAAAAATTTGGAAATAATTGAATTACTGCGTGGAATTTTTATTATTTATGACAATAACTAAATGTTTGCTTAGATTTTTATCAAACATTTTTTTTAATAATTTAATTAATACGAAGAATTTTATTAAATTTTTTAAAAATAATTGAATTCTTGCAGTGAATTTTAATAAAATATTTCAAAAATAATTGAATTCTTTCGAAGAAATTTATTTACTTTTTTTTTAAATAATTGAAGTCTAGGGAAGAATTTTATAAAATTCATTTTAAATAATTTTTACAAAACATTTTATGAAAATTTGGTTTAAAAGAACTTAAATTCCTGTGACAATTTTATTAATTATGAAAATAATTGAATTTCTAAAAATTATTCCTAAATTAATAAAAATTATTTACAAAAATAATTGAATCGTAAAAATGTTGTGTTATTTATGAAAATAATTGAATTATTGCGAAGAAATTTAGAAATAATTGAATTCCTGCACGGACTGTTTTTAAAAAAATTTGACTTTCACAGACTTTAAACAAATGTATGGAATTTACGGACCTAGTTCGAGCCCTGGCTGATGAGACAGAAGAATTCATAAAAAATAAAATTTTAAATTACCTTTCGGACAATGAGCATAATCCTCTAAACCCTTTGTAATTTTTCGGATTTTAGCCTTGAGGCTCAATGACTCTGAATTTATTTGGATTTTGTTAGTTGTGAAGAGATCATTAACTGCAGAAAAATTTCGAACAAATTTTCCATTTAAAAAATTCTGCAGTTTTTCTTCTTCTGCGATTAGAAATGATGTCAGATGTTCTAAATGTAATACAAAATATAATATTAGACACATGATTTTCAAATACAGTCAAACCTGCCGGAATGCAACTCTATTTTTTAAATTTATTTGCATTTAAAAATGTCTAACAAAAATTAATTTCGCTTAATTTCAAAATGTTATAAAATTATTACAAAATTAAATTATAAAACAATTTTTTAAGGATTGTTTACTGTAATAAAATTTAAAAAATTCAGTTGCATTCCTACAGGTTTCACTGTACTTAATGTTTGGAATGATTTTTTTAGATTATATTATGTAGTTTTAAATTTACCTACTAAAGTCCAAAGAGTTTTGAGACTTTTTGGCGTCGTAATTTTTTTTTCTAATCTCAGTAAAGAGATTTCGAAAACATTGTTTCGCCTACTTGAAGAAGAGGAAGCAACACAAACTAATTCTTCAAAATTTTTAAATTCCTTTTTTATAAAGTATGCGAATTCAGAAAAACTCTTCTCTTTCAGTTTTTTGGCGTCTTTCATTAATATTTTTAGCCCAACATTGAAGTCTTGGGCATCTAAAAAAGGCAGAGCTAAGGATTTCGCCAACAAATTACTTGGAATCGATTTGTCATTTTCCAAACTGCACCATTTCGTTTTTAAAATCTGTAAAATAGAGAAAATTTGATATTAATTGTAATTAATTTTCCAAGTTTCTAATATAATTTGAAACTTATAGACCAGTCAATTCGCCTTAATTCAAAGAATAAAATTTTAGTATAAAGTATCAACTTTAATATTCAACATAAAAAATTGTTAGCAAATAAACGAGAACATTTAGACAATAAATACAAAATTTATTTACTCCAACGTTTCGAAATCTGAATGATTTCCTCTTTAGGGAGTCAAAAATTAACAAGTTTTGCTTTCAATTTTGCTGGCAAAATCCTTAGTTCTACTCTTTTTAAAAGAGAACGATTTTAATAATGAGATATAATTTTTACTGAAAGACGCTAAACGACTTAAGGAGAATAATTTTTCTGAATTCGTACATTTTATAAAAAGGGAATTTAGAAATTTTTAAGAATTAGTTTGTGTCGCTTCTTCTTCTTCAAATAGGCGGAACAATGTTTTTGATATTATTGTATTGTGCACTTTTATTTATTTATTGGTTATTATTTATGTGTTATTTATTATTTATTAATTGTCTTTATACAAAAACGGATTATTTATTTATGACTTTATTCCATCGTCAGGGCATAAAATTTAAGTCTTCGTATATTTTACTTTCTAATTTTTGACTTGTTAGAGTTGGAGTAAATAAATAATTTTATTCATTGTACGAAAGTTTTCGTTTTATTTTCCTTATTTCATAAAGGATCTCGGACATTGAAGAATATTTTACTAGTAAGAAATGTTTTTGAAGAAAATAAACTTTTCTCACGGTGTCTACTAATCCAGAAATAGCCCGTAATTTAATTTGACCGAGAAAAAAGTATATGTCAATCAATTTTTAAAAAATTATCGAATTATATTTATATTATTCTATATAATTGATAAATAATTGAATTTTATAGTCACACATTTCTAATGTATTCATGTTTCTTAGTTCGAAGATTAATAATTAAAAGTTCTATTAGTTAATTTAAAACACTTATAAAATTGTTCATTAAAATTGAATTTTTGTAAAGTTTTTTTTTTTTAAATTCTGAATAATAAGATTTTTGAAGTTTTTAAATTCTATTGTTTTAAGTTCTTTTATGAACAAATAATTGAAACTTTTTGAATTAATTGAAATTTCCTTATATCTTACTAAAAATAATTGAATTCCTTTAAAGAAATTTATTTAAATTTTTCGAAAATAATCAAGGGAAGTTAGTGACCGTAATTATAATTTTACTTTTAAAATATAAAGTCCCTCTTAAAGTTTTAAATTAATTTTTTGTTTCTGAAAATTATATTTTTAAATTATTATATTATTATTTAATAATTATAATTATTAAATTTCTCTTAAATTTTTATAATTTAAAGTTTCTGAATGTTTAAAGAAATGATATTTATTTATTTCTTGAGCAAATTGAATTTTTATTACTTATTAAGTAAATAATTAATTATTACTGCTTATTATTGTCAAAAATTTTAATGAAATTCTTCGTAAGAATTAAATTATTTTGATAAATAATAACATTTTTGGAAGGATTCAATTACTTTTATAAATAGTAAAATTC
Source organism: Leptopilina heterotoma (assembly GCF_015476425.1). NCBI lineage: Eukaryota > Metazoa > Arthropoda > Insecta > Hymenoptera > Figitidae > Leptopilina > Leptopilina heterotoma. The sequence goes on from NW_025110821.1 coordinate 174,992, forward strand.
TTTGCAGAAATTCAATTATCAATATAATGTTAATGAAATTGAAAAATTAAATTTTTAATTATAATTATAAAGAGACAAGATTATTTTTAAAAAAATTTTTAAAAATTTTTGTTTAATTCAATTATTTTTCAAATTTTTATTTAAAATTACTTATTAAAAAAACATTCTCAAAAAATTTAAAGAAATTCATCAAAAGAATTTAATTATTCATAAAAGCTGTAATAAAAATTTTTGAAGCCATTTGTAAATTTTTATGTTCGAAATCAAATAAATTTAAAGTTGATGAGAAAAAAACCGGAAAAAAAATTTTGTATAAAAAAACGGAAAAAATTATGACAAAGCCGACAAAAAACCGGGAATTTTTTTAAACGAAAATAATAGACACCCTGTTTTCTTGCACTCAAATTGCTAAATTTTCTGCGCTTAGTGCTAAGTTATCTTTGCAATTAAATAGCTTAACCTTCAATTTATTCAACAAATAGTTAACACAGTAAAAAATTACCTGATGAAAATCGTGCAGGGACAAATAATACTTTGTATTTGGCCATACTTTTTTCACTGCTTCTATGAGTATTAAATTGTATGGTCCAATAATGGTTTTGAACGATTCCTCTAAGATGCCCTCAGACTCATCTTGTTCATTAGCGATTGCATCCAATGTTTTCAACATTCCAACGTCGGAATTCATGTTAAAATTTTTCTTTAAATTTCCAATTTTTTCCAAAATTTTTCTACAAAGCTCTGCATTTACATCCTCGCATAAGGCGCACATTACAACAGCGGCCTGAAATAGTAATCGATGTAATATTTACATATACATTTGCTTTACATTTTATTCAGTATAAGTATAACTATCAGTATAACAGAGTGTGAGATATGATAATAATAATATAATTCTACATTAAATTATATACAATATAATATATTTTCTATACTACTAATATTCTAAAGTTTTAAATTTATTTACATTTTCAAATTACTTACTCTTTTCTCCTTTTCCACCATAAATGAAATTACGTTGACATTAGATTCCTTCACCTTTAACTACAAATTAAAAAATTTGTTGTTACATTTAAAAGTTAATTAAAGAGAAACCAAGATAAAAATATACAGAAAATTAAAAACAATAAAAAAATAAGCTACAGGTTATTTAAAAATAAAGTTAAAAAATTATTTGAATATCTTTTTTAATGCCTGTGATTACTAAATTAACGTTACATTACACTGAGAAAATTATATTTTATTTATCTAAGGACTATAATTTTAAATGGGACGTTAGTGAAGAGTGGGAATTTAAAATTATTTCATATATTCAATTGTTTACAAAAAAAATTATTTTTTTTTATGTTTTTAATTAAATGTTTTCAACAAATTTAACAACCTTACAACCTTAAATTTCAAAAATCCTATTTTTTTAGTTTTAATTTAAAATTGTCAAAAAGTTTACTTACTTTTTAAAACAAATGAAGCATTCCATTTCAAATCGTTCCACCGACAAAAAACAATCGCAAGGAGAGCGATTTTCTAATAAATATAATTATTTAAAAATTTAATTATTTGTAACATATTATACAATGAATCGAAAGAGAATTTCATGAACTTTTTAATGCTATTTTTATTTTTTTAAATTTTTCTCAATTTCGTAGAGAAATTCCTGTTTGAAAGTTTAAACTCTTAATTAAATTTTTAAATAATTATATTTATTAGAAAATCGCTCTCCTTGCGATTGTGTTTTGTCGGTGGAACGATTTGAAATGGAATGCCTCAAATATTAAAAAATATTATATTTATTTTTCCACATCAAATATTTTCAAAAATTTTGATTTGATCTATTTAAATTTTGAATTAAAAAAGTTTTAACTTTGAAATTCTATATTTATAAAAATTTTTGAAAATGAAATTTTTTTTACAATTTTTAAATTATATTTTTTGTTAGGTAAATTATTTCTAATCATTTCAAGAAGTTCTTTGTAAATTTAGTTATCAAAAAAATTCATTTAAAATACATTTAAAATTAAATTATTGGCAGAAATAATAAAGTAATTTTATATTTTCTATTACAATTTTTGATAATTTGAAAGTTTTTAATGTGAGAAATGATAATTTAATGACAATTTAAGGTTTTTAATATTTTTAAAGAACATTAGGAAATAGAATTATTTAATTTTAAAAAATTTGATATTTTGCAGTACTTTTGATAAAGTTACAGAGTTTTTCATAATTTTCAAAATCTATTTTCCTTCTCTTGATATTTTTGTGGCCTGTTTAAACAAATTTTTTTTGTTTATTTATTTAAATATTTTTTGCAGTGTAAGGCACTTAAAACTTATGGAATTAATATAAGTTAGAATTAAAAAAAACTTTATCGTAAAACTTTTTGAACATTACCGTCAATCCAATATCAATGTAGAGTGTTTTCGCATTTAACAGTGAAGTTTTCGAGCCAAATAGGAAGGCGATTTTCTCATTGCTGGCTTTCATGCGACTCAAATATGTTTCTATTATATTTTTTTCTGCGTCATCTTGATTGCTTCTGTCGTCTGCATTTTTAATTATTTTATTTAATTCCTCCCCGAGACTAGCTAAGTCCTTTGGTTCAGGCAATTGACCGTATCTGGCTTTATACATATGATTGTATACTGCATCGTAAGACACGTCCGCTTTATACCTATTTAAAAAAGAAAAAGGAAAGGGTTCTTAGGTGGAATTATATAAAAAAAATTTACGTATTAAATCTTAAACATAAATAAAAAATAAGTAACAGGGTTGCAACAAAAATTTAACTCTGTTTTTCTCTGACTCATCCCTGATTTCTAGGCAGAATTTTGGCTTTTTTTCTAACCCTAAAGAATATTCTGGTTTACTTTAAAAATGATCATATACTAAGAAACATGATTTATTACATTTATTTACGAATTTCATTAATTGTAAAATTATTCGAAAACAAGAATAAATTATTTTTTTAAATAAATATTTAATCATTGTTAACTTTTTATAGAATTTAGGATTTATTTTTACTTCTTCGAAATTATTTTCATCATTTAAATTCAATTATTTCCAAAAATTCACGCAATAATGCTTTTAATATTAAATTATTATATCAAATTTTAACCGAAATTCATTTTTAAATATAAAAATAAATAATTTATTAAATAATTGAATGTTTCTTAAAATTTAATTTTTACGAACAATTTTATTAACAACTTTTGAAAATAATTAATTTCTTTTAAGGAATTTAATTAAAATTTTACTGAAATTTCTTATATTAAAGAATTTTATACCAATTTCACTGTTTATTTACGAGAATTTTTAAAAGCTTTTGAAAATAATTTATTTTCTGCAAAGTATGTTATTACTTTTTAAAAATGAATTTATTTTAAATAATATTAAAAATACTTGAAAATCTGTAATGAAAATAATTAAATTACTAAATAAATTTTTTTTATAAAAATAATGGAATGTTTTCGTTGAATTGTATCAAAAAAATTTTTTAATAGTTAAATTATTTTATAAATTTTATGAAAATAGTAAATATTAAAATTTTTTTTATTGTGATAAATTTTTGAAAATAATTAAAATTTCGCAAAGAATTTTATTAAAATTCCTAAAAGTAATTGAATTTCTGTGAAGAATTTTGTTATTTATTAAGCGATAATTGCGTTAAAATTTTTTTTCAAATACTTTTAATAAAAATTTCTTACTTTTCCCTAATTTTCCTGACCTGAGGCAACCCTGATTAAATAAAAGTCAAATTTATAGGTTAGATTAAGTTGAATGATTTATATAAATAGATAGAATAGATAAACATATATAAAACTCATATTGAAAAGGAAATATATGTCATTTTTAATTTTACTTACTTAACATTGCAGGATTTTACAATATCTTTGAACTTTCTACTTTTTTCTGTTCCGGCAAGAAGTATGGCTTCTTCCCAGCATTTTGAGTCGTTTACGTAATTAGAATACGGTTCACATTTTGAAGAATGTTTGCAGGTTACCTCAACTTCATTATTTTTTTCAACGACTGACCCTGAACAGGGTAATCTAAAATTCGCACATCTATATTTATTTTCAGACTCCTTTACTGAATAATATAAATAGTCCTGGTAGACAAATTTGAAGGTATTTTTGAATTTACCAGGTAAACGAATCATTTTGATCTAGAAAAGAAAGAAATTAAACATTAGACACGATCTGTAAATTTAAAAAGGTTAGAAGTTTATTGGAAAAAAGAAAATAAAAATGTTTGAATATTATAAATAATGTAATATAAATAATAACTTTTTTAAGTACTCACTACAAATTAAAGCTTCTCAAAATCAATTTGACACAAAGAATATCACGATTCGACAAATTTTCGTAAATAGACGTTTTACAAAAAAAAGCAGAAGATGGTCTTTTGTTTTTTGATAAAAAAATCAAAATCAATTTGACACAAAGGATATCACGATTCGACAAATTTTCGTAAATAAACGTTTAACAAAAAAAGAAGAAGATGGTCTTTTGTTTTTTGATAAAATGTCACATATTAAAAATTTCGTTTTTCAGTCGGTAATTCCCAGGGAGGTAAAAAGTAGTGAGTCAGAGATGCCAACAACCGTCACCAGGAGTAACAGCGCTTGCGCCATTTTAATTCTCTCATTAATAGAAAAAACCGCGTATATTTAAAATGCTTTAATATATTTAAAAGTATAAAATAAAAAGAATTGAACTGTTAAATTAATAGTTTCAATTCTATAATTTTTTTTAATTGAAGTAAATTTTATTAAATTATAATTTAAGTTTAATTTCATATTTAATTAAAATATTAAAATTCTTTAAAAAGCAAACTTTAAAGACTTTTTAAAAATTTTTATTTAATATTATTATTTCTTAAGATATTTAGGTATAATTCCAACAATGAATACAGCATTTGTTTGAAAATAAAAAATATTAATTCACAGCATATATACAAGTATATAATTTAAATCTGTGTTATACCTACCGGTTTTTTAGGTTTAGAGAGTATAACTAAAATATTACTTGATAATATTATTTAACACTATATCACTTGAATGAAAATTATATACACTACTGTAATTGAACTAAAACATTTTTTCTAAAAAAAATGATACCCTTTGAGTCAAAATAATTAATTAAAATTACTAATATGAAGAACTAATTATCAGTAAAGTCTTGGAGAACTTTTTTCTTTAGTAATTAGTAAAGAATTACTAATAATTACTAGATAATTACGAATTATTAGTAGATAAATAACTGTAAAATCAGACAAATTTCGTTAATTGACTTAGGTACCAAACGCTTCTGTTATTTTTATCTAACCTAAAATATAATGAAATAAACTACATAATAATTATTAATTATTTTATTAATAAAACATTACTATTTGAATCAGTGATTGACTTTTTACTAATAGATTAGTTATTTTTAACTAATTCAAATTGAGAAAGCATGTAATTGTAAACAATTTGTAAAAATAAACGTCTTCGATTTATTTGTACGATTATTCAATCAAAATTGCGTTTGAAATTTTACAAATAATTTTCAAATTCGCTATTTATACACAGCGAAATGTTCACGGAAATTGTGTAGATGAAAGTCGATTGAATTATTTATGTTTCTAAGAGCATCTGAAAAAACAAAATTTCTCTTGAAGGGGTTAATATTAAAATATTAAGAGTAATTAATGTTTAGCTATTGAGAAATGTTTAAAAAAAATTCTCTTTATTTACAATTTTTTTTATCTAGAGAATTGAAATATTTTAAATATTTTTTAAGAGTAACTTTATTTTTAGGCAATGTGCATAATATTTATATGAATAGTATATTTGGTTAAGTTTGATAAAACAAATTTAAATCAAACAAAAACACTCTTAAAATATTGATTTTATTAAGTGACATTTTGACATTATCATTTATCATAATCGCAAGTGTCGTAATGTCTGTGATTTATAAAGGATATTGTTTCAATCCTGATAAAGGTGGTCGAATTTTGAGGTATTTTTTTAAATCTGCGAATAAGTAATTTTGTGTTTTAGTTGAAATTTTCCTATTTTCTTACAATTTTTTTACAATGTCATTTTATGTGTCAACCGGAATTGAATTTTTTAGAATGGGCAGATAATACAACAATTTTATTTAATTACTATATTGCTGAGATATTTTATTCCAATTTTTATGCAGATAATTAAACTTTTTAAAATATGTAATTGAATAATTTTCAAATAATTAAAATTTTGTAAAATTAAAGAGATAATAATTTAATAATTGCAAAAACATTTTATTACATTTTTTTTAGTAATTGATTTCTTAAAGAATTCAATTTTGAGAAGATTTTGTCAATATTTGTGTTATTCATAAATAAATATATAACAAATATTTTTTGTATATCTAATTATTTTAGAGAAAGTCAGTTCATTGTTCAGGCTTACAGAAGCAACTTTTGAAAAAAAATTTTATTATTTCATAGATTTAAATCTTATTTAACAAATTAAAAGAATCCTTAAAGATGTCATAAATTATTTGTATTAGATGTTCAAGAAGAAAAAAGGGTTGTCCGGCTGTTTTAATTAAGAATGGTGATACCCACGAGCTTAAAACGGACCATAATTATCGCTTTTGTGGCTCGAGAAGCCGGTTATATAAAAATAACAAACAAGCGATTTCAAAAATGATGAGATTGGCAAAGAAAAGCTCGAGGGATCCTGCGAGTATCTATTATGAAGTCATCCGCAAGTAAATATAGTCTATAACATTATTTTTGTTGGAAAATAGACTTTTACCGACCGATTATCTTTTGGTAGTTTTTTCGCCCGCTGCTTTAAAAATATTAAATTAATTGACATTGCGTGGTTTTTTCCTGTATATTGTTCAATTTATAAAATATCATTGTTCGACTTCGTCTTCTTTCGAAATCTTACTCCTAATCGTTTAAAGATTGTTAAAAAATTAATTTCAAAACATTTCCAATTATTCACACTTTCAATTGGGAAGAAAATAGTAATAAATCATGTTCTGAACTCATTTATTACTTAATTTTATGATTAACTAGCTGTCGTACCCGTCTTCGACGGGTTGTAGTTTCTAATAATGCACTTAAAAGTGTATCTACCAACCTAAAAAACCGGAAAATAGCCGGGAATTTGATTTGACAGGGAAAAAATAATAATTAGTTACTATTGTCTATTTCATTAGGAAAATAATACCATTTGAAACAGTAACCGACTTTTTATTATCAAATTAGTTATTTTTAACAAATTCAAATGCAGAAAACAATATTTCTTAATTTGTAGTACTTCAATCAATATAATGTATTAAAATCAATCTAAAACTTCCTCCAGTTTTTTGAGTCATAGTACAGTCTAATTCGAACTAATTGTTTAGCAAGTAAATCCAGTTTTTCTCGGTTACATTAAATTCCCAGATATTTTACGTCTTTCCTGGTTGGTAGACACCCTGTTAAATTGTTTTAAACCAAAATAAACACCGTTTTTAACTTTTGTCTTTACATTGATCAAAATATCTCTAAAAGTTAAATCAGAGAGCCCACAAATACTACTGAATTAAGTTTCATAACAATTGGTATAAATTATAATTTTTTCAATTTCTTGATATTCAAAACATTTTTATACTTACATCTTCGTTATAAGAAAGTAATTTTGAAAAATTATGCTAAAATGTGACTAAATAACATGTAATACTCAACTATAGAAAGTTTAGAAGCAATCCATGATAAAATATAAAATTTAGAAATTTTCAATTTTTTTAATTTTTCGAAAGAATTGAATATCTCCCGTTCTAATTAATATTTTTTTTTACTCTCGAGTAACTGTACTAATTATATAGTCAAATTTAATAAAATAATTATTTAGCCTAAATACTTCTTAGGACTCATATGCTTGGAAATATTAACATTAAATTCTTACAATTAAATTAAAATTTGAAACCTACGGGGATCAAAACCCAGTCACACTTATCTAGCCTAAGACCTATAACCGAAGACCCCTAACTCTACCGTACTAACTAAATAGGAAAAACAAACTACATCATCAACGGAACTAACTTATTTTATCTAAATGTTTTTTCATTTGTTTTTATTATCTACTTTATTTGCATTAAATAAATTATTATACTTAAAACATAAAATGAATTGTGCCAAATAATTTTTATTTATACCAAATATTCAATTAATTGGTTAAAATAAATAAATTCCTCCTTTTATATAAATTATTTATTTAAAATAATTTTTATTTATGTCAAATATCGAATTGACTGAGTGAAATAAATAATTTGTTTTAAAATAACTCATTATTTGTGTTAAATAAATTCATTTATTAGAGTCAAGTATTTATTTAATTAATCCAATTAAGATTTATTTGATTCAACTAAATAAAATTAATTAAACGAAATAAATTCTTATTAGATCGAAATAAAAACTTTTTAAATAAGATATTATTTTTCAAATAATTATAATTACTTGAATCATATAACTTTTTTTTAGTGTAGCTATAGTAAACTAAAAGCTATTAATGTGAACGAACATTATCTATATTAATAAAATCAGACTACTATCTGTACATTGCTCCAAACTTGAAAATTTTTATATATTTTTTCGTTTTGAGACATAATAATTCTAAAAATGTAAAAAAATTTCTGTCTGTCTGTCTGTATGCAAAACTTTGTTCGCGCATCAATTGAAAACGGTTTAACCAATTAAAGTGAAATTTGGCAGTCTATTAGGTATTAACTTAACTTACAATAATAGCCTTATCTGATTAAAAAATATTAACTTGAACGAAAGTTATGACATTTTTCCAAAAAGTTCGAAAAATCAGAAAAATGCAAATTTTTTGTCTTTTGTAAAATGAATGCAAAACAATCCTTAGCTAACTTTTTCAGATAAATACAACCCATTTCTACAATAAAATTTTTAAAAAAGACGTATTTTGAAATTTTTTTAGTTTCTTTAGATCAACTTTTTTCTAAGAAAATAGTGATTTTTAATCTTTAAGCAAGCTTTTCAGGAAAAGTTATTAAAGTTTATTATTTAAAGATCAGTGTGTAAAGTAAGAAATTTGCCACATTAAACAAAAATAATAAAGCTAAATACCATAAAAAAGAAGGAAAAATGTTGAAATTTAAGAAATTCGGTTTTTTGAATTTTTGCTAATTTTCCATAATTTTAGATTTTTTACCGAAGGGTGGAGACTATTGAATGAGTAAAGTATTTTTGAAGAGCACAAAAATAATAAAGCTAAATGCCATAAAAAGAAGGAAAAATGTTGAATTTTAAGGAATTCAGTTTTTTGAATTTTTTGCTATTTTTCAATAATTTTAGATTTTTTACCAAAGGGTGGATATAACAAATTAGGTAAAGTATTTTTGAAGAGCCCAAAAATAATAAAGCTAAATGTCATAAAAGAGAAGAAGAAATGTTGAATTTTAAGAAATTCAGTTTTTCGAATTTTTACTAATTTTCCATAATTTTAGATTTTTTACCAAAGGGTGGAGATAACAAATTAGGTAAAGTATTTTTGAAGAGCCTAAAAATAATGAAGCCAAAAACCATAAAAGAGAAGAAAAAATGTTGAATTTTAAGAAATTCGGTTTTTTGAATTTTTGCTAATTTTCCATAATTTTAGATTTTTTACCAAAGGGTGGGGACTATTAAATAAGTAAGGTATTTTTGAAGAGCAAAAAATAATTCATTAAAAATAATGAAGCTTAATGATATAAAAGAGAAGAAAAAAATGTTAAATTTTAAGAAATTCGGTTTCTCGAATTTTTGATAATTTTTTTTTTTGCTAAAGGGTCCACCCTTTATAAACAAATAAAAGATGTTAGATTTAAATATTGAAAAATATACCCCTATTATTATTAGTATTATTATTATTTATTATTAATATAACCCCTATTCAAATAGTATAATTATACTACCGAAATAGCTAATGGTAACTAATTTTTAATTTTCCGGTGAAATTAAATTCCCGGCTATTTTTGATTTTCCAAATTGGTAGAAACATTGTTAAATGTATTGGAGGAAACTAAAACCCGTCGAAGACGGGTACGACAGCTAGTGCTATATATTTTCGAAATTTTTAAAATTCAAAATTAATGTTTTGAAATAATTATTGTCATCAATTTTACTTAAATTTGATACAGGGTTAATTTTAGTATTTTTTATTACAATTTAGTCATCAGAATGAAATTGAGTTTTTCATTTTTTGGTCATTAATTAATATAATATAATAGCAATTTTGAATTCTGTGCAATATACTGACAAAAGTCTCATATTAAGTATATGGATATTGTTAATATTCTGGCCTAATAGAATTCTTTTAAGAGAGTAAACTTATGATTTCAACAACAAATTTTTATTGTTGACCTGAGAAATACAACCGTATAAAAATTAATTACAAAACAATTTCAATTTTTAAACTTTTAATTTTTTAATTTTTCAATATTTAAATCTAACATTTTTTATTTCTTATTCAAAATTTTATTATTCTGACTATTAAATCTTAATAATAAACACTAAAATTAACCCTGTACCAAGTTTAAGTACAATTTACTAAAGTATATTAAAAAACTAAAAATTTCGAATTTTCGAATTTTTGAAAAAATGGCATAACTTTCGTCCATATTAATATTTTTTAATCTACTATCGCTAGGATTTTAAGTTAGGCTAATGCCTAAAAGACTGACAAGTTTCACTTCAAACGATCGAACCGTTTTTCCGTGATACGCGGTCGAAAATTTGCGGACATACATACACACATACACACATACACACATACACACATACACACATATACACATACACACATAATTTTCTTAATAGTATTTTCGCATTCGTTAGAGTGTAAAAAGAAGGAATATAATAGAAATTTTGAATTTTATGCAATGTACAGACAAAAGTCTGATTTTATTAATAAGGACTATAATTAATTTCATGATATAATTACATTTCTATTTTAATTTTATATATTGATTTCGATTATAGTTATGTTTTTGTATAATTTAAATAATTATGGCTATAATCCTTTCATACATAGGTTAACATTTTTTTTTGAAAAGTACCTTCTGGAATAATCATGGAATTCACAATTTTTAATTTTATTTAAAAAAATGTCACTCTATTCATATTTATCGTGTGGTTTTGAGTCAAATCGTAAAATAGGAGGCACTTTCCAAGCAATCTTTCTATAAATGTTGTTTTTATTTTTTTTAACAGATTCGAAAAGAAAGGAAAACCGGTCGATTTATCTTTAACAAATATTCGACAAAGAATTAAAAGACTAAGAAGAAAATATAGGCCAACAACATCAAAATCCTTTGATAAATTAGGAAAGGATTTAATGGATTTTGATGCAGTTGCTGATATTTATATAGGTCCAGTGTTTGCAGAAGATGGTAGCATTGCGCTACTTTTTTCAAGTGTACCATTATTACAACAGCTGAATAAAGTACAGGAAATATTTATGGATGGAACATTTGACGTAATAATTATTCTATATATATAGCGAGTTTTCTACACTGTAAAATTTTGTTTCTAAAAATTTAACTACTTTGGATGAGGCTCCTTTGGATAGTAATCTAGAAATAGTTAAATTAATTACTTTTTTACTTAATCTAATACTGCTTGTACAGTTAATTTTACTGTTTATTTTGTAGAGAAAATTTTTTAGTTCAGTTAACTAAGACATGTAGTTATAAATTTCAAAAACAACTGCAAAATCTGATTGCATTCTTCATTCTTTTAATTATACTTTTTGATGGTTAATACAAGTTTTTTAATTTGTTTGGGGATTTATTGAACTAAGCAGAGTAGTTGAAAAGTAGTTAAATCAACTAGGAATTTTTTTTCAGTGTACCTTCTCAATGTAAAAATACCAATTTCAAATAAAAAGTATACCTTTTATTATAATCTATTACAGATCACTCCTCGTCAACCATATTCTTGTCAATGCTACATCATGCACATGCTTATCGCAGGAAAAGTAAGCAAATATAAAAATTTATTGTAAAAAAATTCAACATTTGTTTGTAAAAATAACTGTATATGCTAGTTCAATGATTTGATTGAAAACTTTAAACCAAAACAGGGTAGCCGCAAGATCGGCTTTATCAATTTCCCTGACATTTCCCTGACATTTTACTGACATAACAACGAATTTCCCTGACAAAAATTTTTTTGTTTAGAGCAAAAAATGTATTGCATGACCATCTTAATTTCTTTAATTGCCCTGACAAAAAAATTTTTCCTGACATTTCCCTGACTTTACTGACGAAAATTTTTTTTCCTTACATTTCCCTGACTTTACTGACAAAATATTTTTTTCCCTGACATTTCCCTGACTTTACTGACATGTGGCCACCCTGTAAAAGATTGGAAGTATTTAAAGAGATTATAATTTCAATCTTTCTAGTGCAAAATTTTAAGACAATGACGTCAAGAAAATTGATAGGCAATATTGATGACATACTGAAGCAACGTTACTTTGAAATATTATACTATATTAAAAAAATATAATCATTGTATAATAAAATATATTATACTTTTTAAAATTGTTTTAAATTGCTTACAACTTTGCTTCAATATAAATCTTGAAATCTTACAGGAATATATTTACTTAGTTCAGTATTCTAAATATTGCAAATAAGCTGTAGAAAATATACTCTTAAAATTTAAATCAGTTAAAAATAACTGATTTAGAAGCAAAAAGTGAGTCACTAATTCAAATAGTAATATTTTTACTGACAATTAGTTAAAAATAACATACATTATTTTTACCATATTCAACTTTATGTAGTGACTATTTTAATAAATTTGGATAATCCAAGTCACAAAACCTTCAAATTTTATATTAGGGTGTGGGAACTGTTTTCGCACTGTGTACAAAGCGGACAACTGAAATGTACAATGCGATTTGGCAGAAATTAAAAGAATGTTGTACTGAACTTGAACAGAACTTGACTGATGTAACAGGAGATTTTGAAAGTGCGGCTATTAAATCGGTAAAAATATGCTTGAGGCTTGCTAAGTATCACGGATGTTGGTTCTACTTTAAAAAAGTAAACTTTTATATTAATTTTTATATTATCCAAAGTTATTTTTTACCATACACTGTAAAAAGGGTGTTAAGATTTAACTCCAAACAGAATTTTATAGATCTCACATGCTTTTGGAGTAAAAAGGAAAAGAGTAACATATATTGAGGGTTAAATAATAAAGTTAATAGATAATAAAATTTTATTTTTTGCATCAAGAATAATCTATTGGTCTATATAAATCATAAATTTCATTTAGAGAATTAATTACAGTTAAAGTAAAAATATTCGCATTTTAATAAATATTTAATTTTTATTAAAAATTTTGTAAGTGTGTCATAAAATCTTGTTCTTTATAAATGAAGACGACTAGAAATGTTATTTCTTACATCAAAATTCATCGATTTGTTTACATAAAGTGGTTTGAAAATTAATAAAATTGATAACAATTTATACAGGCAGTCCGAAAAAAATGGAAGAAACTTGGGCTTGGAAAATATCCTGAACTAAACTTTTTTCTTAAAATGGCAGTATCAATTGCTCTTCTTCCAGCAGAAGACATTGCTCATGCTGTGAAGCTTTTAGAATTGAAAATATTCGAATTAAACAAAAAATATCATTCACAATTGAAGAAATTTATTCGTTATTTGAGAAGGCAATGGGTTAAAAAAGCTGACGTCGTATCCGTAGAGAAGCAAGCACAGAGAACCAATAACATCAGTGAATCTTTTAACAGTGAACTTCTCAAACGCATTGGCGGAAAACACCTAAACATTTGGCAGTTTTTAGGTACTTTTTCAATCTTATCATATGAAGCTTGAAATGTAGACCGCAAGTATAGCTAGAAAAATTAGTTATTGTAACTGATATAAAACGTAAATCTTTAAAATAAAGCGAACACTGAGTCTATTTATATATTTAACAAAGAACTATTTATTTAAATGTTTAATTTATACACTCGATCTGGTTTACACACGATGACACGCACAATACGACTCTTTCAAATCTACGCTCGATGTTTAACTCTTTATTCTTAACGCTCTTACACACATTTACATAATTTTAAATAGTTAACACTCGGTCATCCTGAGTAGATTGCTCGACCTCGAGCAGTTTTGAAACAAACTTATAAAATAGAAAATAATTAAGTAAACATTTGAAATTATTCTCATTTCTTTTTCTTTCTTTTATTTAAAACGAATAGGTGGCTTTGAAACACGTGAACTTCTACGCAAAGGAATTTTTATTTCGCTTTCTGGAGTTTCTTTAACTTGACTTTGTTGAGGAACTGTTTCAGGAATTTCCTCTTCTTGATCTAAAGTTTCTTCATAATCGAAATCTTCTGAAGTTGATTTTGAATCTTTCGGCAACCAAATTTTTAATTGAGAAGCGTGAGCGGTTGAAGCATAATGACGACCTCGGCCATCCGTACGAAGATCAGCAACGCCATATGTGTCTGATGGTAAAATTCGATTGATAACTAATGGTCCTCTGAAACGATTTTGCAATTTCGTAGATTCGCCAGTCGCTGTGATTGCATCTTTCATTACAACAATGTCTCCTATATCGAAAGAAACATTTTTAATTCGGTTTTCGTCATATCGTTGTTTGTAGAGATTTTGTTCTTCCAAAATTTTATTTCTCGCTGACTCTTGTAAAATTACTGGTTGATTATATCGTTCATTGCTTTCATCGGTTAAGCAACGAATCTCACCTTTGTCATGTCTGTTAATGAAGCCGAAAAGTAATTCAAATGGTGATTTTCCCGTGGTTTGATTTTAAGACGAATTTAAATCTCTTTGGATTTTTTTCAAACGTAGGTCCCAGTCAGAACCTTTATCACTCTGAATATTTGCTTGAATTGCTGGAATTAAGGTGCGATTTACTCGTTCGACCATTCCATTCGCCTGTGGATGTCGTGGAGAGTTTAACGTGTGAAGAATACCATGCGTTGAGCAAAAATCTGAGAACATATGTGAGGTGAAACAGGTACCTCGGTCAGTTATGAATCTTCTCGGTGATCCAAAATCCAATATAAAATCTTTCAATATTCGAACTACTCCAATGGAATTTGTACTTTTTACTGGTTTCAAATAAACGTATCTAGTCAAGTTATCGATGGCAACTAAAATGTGTGTGTTCTTTCTAGGAGTCGTTATGAAGGGTCCAATGTGATCGAGGTGCACAATTGAAAAAGGACGATTTCCTGGTGGAATTGGATGAAGGAGACCAGCTTGTCGCCCTGACTTAGATTTTGTTAACAAACATTGTAGGCATCTAGAAATGTGAAATTTAATATAACGCCGCATTCCTGGAAAGAAGTAAAATTCCAATAATTTGTTGAACGTGCGATCGACTCCCGGGTGACTTTGCATGTCGTGAAATTTTATTATCATAGCTTTTCGTAGTTGTGACGGAATAACATACAAAAGTTTATTGTTAACACGTTTGTATAACAAATTATTTTGCAAAACATAATCTTTAACATCGTTGCGTTCGTAAACTGATCTTAAATTTTCATTTTTTAAAAGAATGTCTCTTTTGGACTTAAGTTTTTCGTCGACAAATTAGTGCGCAATAATTTCGTCTTCCGCTTTATAAATAGAAAATACGTTAAAATTCGTGGCATTTTCATTTTGTTTTTCGATCTCGTTTATTGGCGCTCGACTAAGTGCATCGACGTGTGAAAGTTTAATTCCCGCTCTATGTTCAATTTCAAAATCAAATTCGCTTAATAGATTTGCCCATCTAATTATCTGAGGATTTTTAGTTTTTTGAGTATTTAAATATAAAAGAGCTTGACAATCAGTTACGATTTTAAAGTGAATGTTAATTAACAGAAAACGCAATCGTTCGACAGCCCATACAATAGCGCGTAATTCAAGCTTGCTTGAATGATAATTTTTTTCCACCTCATCCGTTCTACGACTTATCGCATACACTGGATGGAATTGATTGTCATCGGATTTTTGGAGTAGCATTGCTGCTAAGCCTTTCGAGCTGGCGTCAGTGTGTAATTCGGTCGGAACTGAAGGAGTGAAAATTCGTAAAATAGGGTACGAAGAAATTTTTGCTTTTAATTCCGAAAAAGCGTCGTCACAATTTTTGTCCCAAACGAAGGGTTGATTTGATTTTAAAAGTGCATACAAAGGACTAGCTATATTCGCGAATTTGTGAATAAAACGTCTTACAAATCCAGCAAGTCCTAAGAATCGGCGAATTCCGTGAACATCAGTCGGGGTTGGATAATCTACTATCGCGCGTACTTTAGATTCTGTTGGGGAGAGACCATCTTTATTAATCGTAAATCCCAAATACTGAACTTCACTTTGTAAAAATTTACATTTTGCTAAGTTTAGAGTTAAGTTCGCTTTTCTTAAGGCATCTAATACACAGATTAATTTTTTTCTTAAATCCGCCCAATCTTTTCCCGCAATGAGAATGTCGTCTAAATAATATAATATGCCCATGTGTTTAATCGGATCGAGGATTTTTGACATAAGCTTGGAGAAATAAAACGGCGCATTCATCAATCCAAAAATCATTCTCGTAAATTCTCCAGAATCGTCGGGGGTAATGAATGCAGTCTTATGTCTGTCTTCCGGTGCAATTGGGACCTGTAAATAACCATTTCGAAGATCTAAAACAATAAAAATTACTGTACCATGTAAGAGTGACAAATGGTCATCTAAATTCGGCAAAGGAAAGTGAATACGCAATGTTTGTTTATTTAATTTTCGAGTGTCAACAACCATTCTCGGATCTCCGTTAGATCTCAAAATTAATATAACCGGATTTGCATACGATGAATTAGTATCAACAATAACATTTGCTTCTCTTAATTCTTTAATAATTTTTTTTAAAACTTCACGATCCTGAATACTTGCATGAAAAGGTTTACTACATACCGGTTGACTACCAGGTTTTTCATTGATACGCATTTCTATCAAATCTGTTCGACCTAATTCCAAAAGTGTTTTTGAAATTGTTTCACGATATTCATTAAGTAAACTTATCAATTCCTCTATGTCTTCATCGCTTGCTTCTTCGCCGATTTGTAGATCTTCTCTCTTGACAGGTTCTTTAAATTTTTTTGCAGCAATGATTGGAAGTTCTGTCAGTTCTTCTTTATTGATAACCTCACCTGCTTTCAATAATTTTTCATTGTTGTTAAAATTGAATATTGGAATCACTTGATCTACACCTTCTCTGCAGATGTTTATAAAATTTATCGAGTAAGCTGGTAATCTAAAGTCGTTGATTGCAACCATATTTTTCGTCGGAGTCTCATTCAAATTAAAATTTTTCAACAATGATTTAGTCGAATCCATGAAAATAACACTATCGCGCACTAATTCGAGTCCTTCTGATAAAACGATTGAAGCTTTTATAGTACACACGGAAGCTCCAGTGTCAATGAATGCTTCTCTCAAAATACCTCCGACTAAGGCACTTTTTATGTATTTATTTATCGAAATATAACTATTCACATTAATCATATTAATTTCTGATTTTATTTTCGTTTGTATTAAACAATGTCTTTGGGTGTGACCAACACCATTGCACTTCAAACATTTTAATTCTTTCTTGGGATCAGGACAATCTTTTGCAATATGTCCAAAATTTGAACAATTATAACATTTATATTCACCTGTATCCTTTTTTAAAGGTGGACGTTGATCAGGGTTAGATTTCAAACCAACATTTCTGCGAATTGAAGTGTCACTCGTAATGTTTTCATGTGACAGCTGATTTGAAGAATTTGTATTCGAAGTAGACGGAGAAAATTTTCTTGAATTAAATCTTTCTGTTCTTTGACGTTCCATACGCTCGTGCCTCAAAAGATCATGATAAAGATCATCTTCGTCAATATGATCTCGACCGGACATAGCTAAACACATTTCTCGAGACCACAGTCCTACCAATACTTGCTCTTTTGTGTCACTATCGTTTAACATCACATCTTTACACAATTTCACTTTCGAATGAAAATACGAATTAATAGTTTCGTCCCGTCTTTGTACGCGATCTGTCATGTTTTTCCATTTCATAGTAGTACTTTCCTCTGAAATAAAAGTTCTTTTAAATGCGATTTCGAAACTTGACCAAGTTTTAAGGTTAGGAAGACGAATTCTAAGCCATTCTTTTGCAGGACCTTTTAAATGATTCCTTGCAGTCTCTAACATAAAAGAATCTGGCCAATTATGTAAAATTTGCATACTAATAATACGGTTTAACCAATCGACTGCATGTGACATGGGACCTTCTCCCGTAAAATCTCCAATGTCTTTAGATAGATCTGGCATAATTCGATAAACTGAATTTGAAAAATTTGTATCACTTCTCACTGATGTGTCATTATTTTTTGTAGATAATTCGCGAAACATTCGTTCTAACATTGCATCTCGACGTCGATTTTCTTCTAACATAGTTGACAACAAAAACTGTAGTGATATATTATTTGCTTCACTACTAGATGTCGCACCAGCATTGATTTGACGCATTTGAGTATCACGAAACGATTCCGAAAAATTTCCGCCATTTTGAGAATTATGTTCTCCCCTTGGAGATTCAGCAGAAAAACAATTATTTTGATGCAATGTAATATATCGCTGTTGAAAATGTTCAAAATCCTTATTTCCGACGTTATGAGGATCCCGTCCATCCGCCATTTTTTTTTATTATTATTATTTTTTTTTTATTTATTCAAAACTAAAAGAGTTTTAGCACGAAACGTTAACATATATCGAACGACGCCGAATGTTCTATTTAGAAAAATTTACATCTTATTTTTTTGGCAATCCCACTTCTGAATTAATATAAAACGTAAATCTTTAAAATAAAGCGAACACTAAGTCTATTTATATATTTAACAGAGAACTATTTATTTAAATGTTTAATTTATACACTCGATCTGGTTTACACACGATGACACGCACAATACGACTCTCTCAAATCTACGCTCGATGTTCAACTCTTTATTCTTAACGCTCTTACACACATTTACATAATTTTAAATAGTTAACATAACTAAATATAGTAGTTAATATGACTGAATTCAGTTTGTGAATGTTAGGGTCGTGCGATCAATTCTGGGTTTTTAAGAATTTCTTGTTTTGTTATATAAAACTTAAAAATATAAAGTATATATTATTAACACAAGTAGGTAGGAGAAAATATAAAAGAATATACTTTATTAATAATAAAAACAATTATTTCATTTTATGACTTTTAAAAGTTAATAAAGTTTAATTAACTTTTTAAAATCATAAAATCTATAGTAATAAATTATGAGTTTTTACTGACGCTTCCTGTAACTATGAAAACTAGTGACTACAAATAGATGAAGCAGTTAATGTGAATGACTACAAATAGTTAAAATAACCTTTTTAGTAATTGATTTTATTGTAAAATTTGTATTTATTATTACATTTTATAGGTAGACAAACCATTCTGTCACAGTTCTTTGTACTAAATTTTGTTACTGGTGGCTCCTGGAACTACAAGAAGTTTCTGATATTTCAAATGTCATAATTTTTAAGCGCCTTAAGTTCGTTTAAATAGTTTGAAGACACTTTGCATTTTTCATGACAATTAAATTTCTAATGTCTTATTAAAATAAAAAGCATAACAAATATGCTTTTATTTAATGTATGTGTAATGCTAAGAAATGCAAAGTTGTAATAATTTGTCTTAAAATAAGATTTTTATGTATTCTCTATATGTATATAATTAATAGAAAGTTATAAATGAAATTACGAAAAGTCGTCCACTAAACAATTTTATAATTTTACTAGCAATAAGTGAAATTTTACTGATTATTAATAAAATTATTATTTTACTAATAATTAGTAATATTCTTCTAATTCAAAAGGAGAAAAGTCATTCATAAAAACTAATAAAGAATTAGTAAAATTTTAATATTTGTTAGTAGAATTCTGCTTATTTCAGATTTAGAGAGTATTATTTATATTGATATTTACTGTTTAGATGGTCTAAAAGATATCATATCTGATGAAGAAATTAGAATGAAGAAACTACTGAGGGGAGAAAATGTTGGGAGTCAGATGAAAAAGAAAGACCTAATAAGAAATCAATCAATTCGCAAAGCTCAAGAGCGTTTCAGAAAGAGAGGGTAATAATAAACTTTATACTAAAGGGACGTTCATATACAATTATGTAATGCTCATTTTTAAAAATATTGCCCCACCATTTCATTTTTTTACATTCGTTCAAAATTTTCTTTTAAATTAAATCACAATGTAACCTTTATCGTTCATTTTGAATCTTTCTGATTAAAACTTAAAATCAGCGCAAGCCGGATCATTTTTGCTGCTTATCTAAATTTCTGAGAATTCCTTATGAGTGAATCCCTGAAATTTTTTGGTAAATAGACTATTCAATCGATAATTCAGGGTGGCCACCGGACCTTGAAACCTTGAAAACCTTGAAATGGACGTGAATTTTGTCAAACCTTGAAAAAACCGTGAATTGGACGTGAATTTTTTTTAAAACCTTGAATTTTAGTATTATACATATTATTAAAACTAAAAAAAAAATTTTGACCATTTTCAAAATTTTATTTTTTGAAAAAATAAAAATTTTTCAGGGTTGCCACAGGTCAGGAAAATCAGGGAATTCAAGGAAAAGTCAGGGAAAGTAAAATTGGTCAGGGAAGTCAGGGAAAAGTCAGAGATTTTTATTTAAGTAACTGAAAAAAATTGAATTTTGGAGAAGTTACAAATGATTGCAGAAATTCAATTATGTTCGAAAATTAAAAAAAATTCTCATAAAAATTTCAATTATCTTTAAAAATAATAAAATTCTTCTCCAAATTTCAATTATTTTCAAAAGTTTTAATAAAATTCTTTGCAAAATTTCGAAGAATTTACTTAAAATTGTATTAAAAATAATTGAAATCCTGTGAAGAATTTTATTAATTTATGAAAGTTAATTGAATTCTTGCAATGAATTTTTTCAAATTTTTTTTTAAATAATTGAAATAATTAATTAATTAATTTTTATTATTTATGAAAATAATTGAATTCCTGCATCGAATTTTATTACATTTTTTTAATTGAATTCTTTTGAGAACTTTTATTAAAAAAGTAGATTGTGAAAATATTTGAATTTCAATGAAGAATTTAATTATATTCGTGAAATGTAATTAAATTCTTACAAAAAAAATTAAGAGAATAATTCCATTTTTCTAGGAATTTACTTTAAATTGTATTATAAATAATTGAAATTCTCAGAAAAATTTTATATTTTATGAAAATAATGGAATTCTTACAACGAATTTTATCAATTTTTTTTTAAATAATTGAATTCATGTAGAAAATTTTATTACTTGTAAAAATAATTGAATTTATGCAACGAATTTTATTACATTTTATTTAAATAATTATATTCTTTTGAAAACTTGTATTAAAAATGTAAATTTTGAAATTTTTTGAATTTCAGCGATGAATTCCATTATTTGTGAAATGTACCTAATTTAATTCTTGCAAAAAATTTTTGAAGATAATTTTATTTTTCGGAAAATTTATTTAAAATTGTATTAAAAATAATTGAAACCATGTGAAAGATTTTATTATTTATGAAAATAATGGAATTCTTGCAACGAATTTCATTATAATTTTTGTAAACAATTTAATTTTTTTTTTTGAAAAATTTTATGGAAATTAAAATTTTTATAAGTTGTTGAATTAGTAAAATTTGAACCAACAAAAAAACATTGAAAATTTCCTAGAAACCTTGAAAAAACCGGGAAATAGACGTGAATTTTATTCACCAGTTTTGGTGGCCACCCTGTAATTCGAAAAGTGTTGACAGAATTTGAGCAAAAATTGGGTAATGTCTAAACGGGGGATTAAAATTTAATTTTAATCCCCCGTTTAGACATTACCAAATTTGGTCAATCTGGACAGTAAGATCACTGTAATGTGACAGATGACATCAAGGAAATATTACTTGCAATTTGAGCACAAATAATGATCCTGATGTCTTCTACAAACAAAATTTAATGAAGGCAACATTTTAAATAATTTTCAGATCAATTGAATTCTTTCTGATGGAATGTGCAGAAATATAATCGCAGTTATAAAACGAAAAGAATTACTTCTGGAGCAACTGAATGTGCTAGTTCACTCACTAATTTATTATTATAATGTTTTAATTATTTTACCATTTCTTAAAAATTCAATTAAAATTAAAATGTTAACTTAATTAAATGACGAACTTTGCATTATAAGCGTTGCTGATGAGATTGATTATATTTAGAAGCAATTCACAAAATATGAAAAGCCACCTTTTTTTAAAACACTGTTGAATACGTTAGCACCATTTCTTTCTGCTGACCATCAACCAACTTGGCTGCCTTTCCCCGAAAGAATTACGTATTTTTTTTAACTACTGCTTATATGCTTTTGAAAATGAGCAAATAAAAAATGCATGAACACAACCTGTCAATTATTATCAATATTTTTCTGTTTCTTTCAAAGGTTTCAAAGTAATGCACCTGATGCACCATGCTCACTTTACTAGACATAAACGAACCCTTATTTTAGAAATTTATTAGGATGTATTTATAAAATCAGTGTATAAATTTACGATAATTTGCTCTGAATTAACTTATTTAAAGTAAACCTATACACTGAGAAAACTGGAGAGTCAAATTCAGAGGTTCAAAAAGTGTATGTTTCCTTTGCTATTATGAAGAGAGTTAAATAGTCTTTCTAAAATAAATTTTGAATAAATAATTTCGCGCCGGATAAGGAAGGGATTTCTCAAGATGGTTAATTTGTCCCTCTGTTATAAACTCAATTTCCCTCCAAGAGAAAAAGCACGAATATCTGTCAATGGTGTATTTGAATATTTAGATTGTTTTCCAATAGTCAACTCTCAAATATGAACGATTAGTCCCTCCAAACTTCTTCTTTAGTCCCTCCAAACGTTTAGTCCAATCCTCCAGTTTTCTCAGTGTGTGCACAATTACTATATTATGCCATTACATACTTTCAGTTAAGTCCAACGCACAATAGGTTCGCGAACGAAACGCATGAGATAGACAAGAACACAAATATATCTCTGTCCTTTCCTAAAGCTGAGTCCAGAATGAGAGAGTCTGTGCACCGATGTTCATAGCTATAGGTATACTACAGCATGCTTTAGTATATCTATAAATATGAACATCGGTGCGCACCCTCTCTCATTCTGGACTCAGCTTAAGGGTGGAGTCCCATGACAGCGTTTTGCGTTGCGTCGTAATGGGAGAGAAAAAGAAGCAAATATACGTTTGCTGCATTCTCTCTTATTACAACGCAACGCAAAACGCTGCCATGGGACTGCGGCCTAACTCATGCTTTGCGTTCGCGAACGACTTTCGCGAACCTATTGTGCTTAGGCCTTCAGACAAAATAAATGCATTAACAAGCTATTGTAGAAACACCTTAACCAAGTTTTCACCGATAAAGATTGACTATTGAGGCATTTTATATTTCCAGCCCTGCTGACAAAGGTTAAATTTCGCATATAATTATTACGAATTTTTGTTTCTGTCGCTTTTGTTTGAGTATAGATACTAACAACAAACACATGTCATTTGTATAACTTTATATTTTTTAAAAATTATTATAGTTAAATGAATATAATGATAGTTTGTATTGCAAAGTTAATTTAAGTTAAAAAAAACGAAAAGAAGATTTCACACATGTAAACAATACTGATCTCATCAACTTTAAAAAGAAGTAAGTTGTTATTAATTTAAAAATAATCCAAGATTTTTTTTTATTTCTACAAATTAAAGAAAAAGAATTTATTATTTATATAAGATAAAAGATAGACAAATATATATTTTGTTTTTAATTTGAAATAATAGTTTCACACGAATCACTATTTCTAACCTATTATATATCTTATATAAATATTTATATCCAAATCATGGAGTTCCAAATTATTATTTATTTTAGTCAGATAAAAATATAAAAATGGATAACTACATTTAATTTGCAATTATACTGTAAAATAATTTAATATTAAAACTGTTACGAAATAAAAATATTATTCTCAAACTAAAAAAAAAATCTTTGAGTAATTTAAATTTATCATAAAATGAGAAATATATAATAATTAAAGATAATAAGAGATATAGATGTAAAAAGAATAGTAATTCAACTACTTAACCTTATTCTTTTGAATTCCGACAGTATAATCTTGGTTATTTAAAAGATTTTATTAGCTTAAATATTTCATTACTGGTCAGAAGTTGTTAAAGCTATTTTTTTTCCAATCTGTTCTAGTTTATCTCTTTCATTCAAAAATTTCACGTGCGATGAATGCTGATGCCTTTTATTATTTCTATTTATTAATTTGTAATATTAAAGGTAAATTATCGTCATTCGTTATTACATAATAGAAATTGCTACAATCTCAATAAAAATTTTTTAGTTTCAGATTTTCCATCAAATTTTTTCTGCTCATTTAAGTGAAGCAGCACACTTCAAAACCAAATGAAATAAACAACGAGGGCCAATCAACAACCTAACTTAAATTGAAACTTTTCAATAATAAGTAAAAATGGTAATTTACATTCTTTCGTAGATCTAGATCCAATTAAATTTAAAACAACGAAATATCATTACATTTTCCATAACATTTTAAAATATTTAATTCCTATTAGTTTTTATTTAAAAAATGCATTCTTTTCAGAAAGAGGACAGAATACTTCTACTATTACAGCAAGCTGCAGCTTATATTCTTCAGCTTACCAAAAAAATTATTCTTCAAAACTAATGAAAAGAAAAATTACGACTCTCGGATAAGTAACTATTCCAAAATTTTACTTAACAAAATTAATGCAGGCGAAGAAAAAAAAAGAATGTAAATCTTAATCTCATAAATTGAGAAAAAACAGCGCAATTCGTTTCTGAAAGGTTAGCTTTCTTGCATGCACTGTACGATGGATTCACCTTGTCCAGATACAGTTGCTGCAAGAAAATCGTGCAAACCGAGAAACTGAAATTGTTGCAAACTCAACTGTTCACCTGTGAGGGGAAAGGATACTCGAAAAATCTTCTAGTTGCTGCAAAACTAGTACCTTTACAACATCAACAATAAACGCGAGGACCAATCAACTGTCAGAGTTGTTCCTAAAAATTATACAGAAATTTATTCAAAATATCTTTCGATTGGCATTGGTTGCAGTATATGAATATTCGTCTGGCACAATCATTAACAGGTAATTTACAATAATAGATCAATTGTAACTTAACAATGAAAAATTATTGCTTTATGAACCACCACCCAGTAAACAAAATTCGATACACGGACCGCGGAGTTCGTATACGAGCTCAGTAGCTCGTATCAGAAATATGAGAAAACTCTCATACGAGCCTTTTCCGTAATGAGAAGTGTATAGATGCTTGTATACGATGTGACTTTTAAATCATTATTCTTAATATAACACTATTTTAAAGTAAATGTAGATAATAGAAATGAATTTTCAAAGTAAAACAAAGCTAAATTTATAAAGGAAATGAAGTTTTAAGAAAAAAAGGATAATTTTGTTCAAAAAATTTATTCACATTGAAAAAAGGTTAGAATTTTATAATTCCTTGTTACTCTAACTTACCGACATTAGATATTTCTCGGATGCGGTAAGCACGATTTTGTATTGGCGGTAGAATAAATAAGTTTTTTTCATTACTAATTAATAATATATTATTATTTATTTATTATATAAATGTTCATATAAAATAATTAAATTTAATACAAAATCGTGC
The DNA here is from genome assembly GCF_015476425.1 of Leptopilina heterotoma. Lineage (NCBI taxonomy): Eukaryota > Metazoa > Arthropoda > Insecta > Hymenoptera > Figitidae > Leptopilina > Leptopilina heterotoma. The sequence goes on from NW_025110821.1 coordinate 200,826, forward strand.
TTACCGCATCCGAGAAATATCTAATGTCGGTTAGTTAGAGTAACAAGGAATTAACAAATTCTAACCTTTTTTCAGTGTGAATAAATTTTTTGAATAAAATTATCCTTTTTTTCTAAAAACTTCATTTCCCTTATAAACTTAGCTTTGTTTTACTTTGAAAATTCATTTCTATTATCTACATTTACTTTAAAATAGTGTTATATTAAGAAAAATGCTTTAAAAGTCACCTCGTTTACAAGCATCTATAAACAACTCATTACGGAAAAGGCTCGTATGAGAGTTTTCTCATATTTCTCATACGAGCTACCGAGCTCGTATACGAACTCCGCGGTCTGTGTATCGAATTTTTTTTACTAGGCATTTCTGCACAATTTTGAAATATTTAATTCTTTTTTGTTTTTATGTAAAAAATTTATTCTTTTTAGAGAAACAACAAAATACTTCTACTATTACTGCAAGCTGCTACTTTTTTTCTTAAGTTTACGAAAAAAGATGTTCTTTAAACGCAATGACAAGAAAAATTACGACTCCTCGGATAAATAATTTCTACAAAATTTTCCCTAACAAAATTAATGAATGCGAAGAAAGAAAAGAAAGTGTAAAGAGAAAGAAGCGAATCTAAATCGAAAAATTCTCTGCGAAAAAATGGCACAATTCGTTTCTGAATGGTTAGCTTTCTTGCATGCACTGTACGATGGATTCACCTTGTCCAGATACAGTTGCTGCAAGAAAATCGTGAGAACCGAGAAACTGAAATTGCTGCTAACTCAACTGTTCACCTGTGAGGGGAAAAGGATACTCAAAAAATCTTCTAGTTACTGCAAAACAACTACCTTTACAACATCAACAATAAACGCGAGTACCAATCAACTGCCGGAGTTGTTCCTTAAAATTATACAGTAATTTATTCAAAATAGCATTCAATTGTCATTGGTTGCAGTTTATAAATATTCGCCTTGCACAGGTAATTTACATTTAGTCATAGATCAATTTTAACTTAACAATGAAAAATTATTGCTTTATGAACAACAATTTCTGTTTAATTTTGAAATACTTAATTCCTATTAGTTTTTGTTAAAAAAATGCACTCTTTTTAGAGAAAGAAGAGAATACTTCTACTACTACTGCAAGCTGCTACTTCTTTTCTTAAGTTTACGAAGAAAAATGATCTTTAAACGCAATGACAAGAGAAAATTACGACTCCTCGGATAAATAATTTCTACAAAATTAATGAATGCGCAGAAAGAAAAGGAAGTGTAAACAGAAAAAAGCAAATCTAAATCGATACATTCTCTGAGAAAAATGGCACAATTCGTTTCTGAATGGTTAGCTTTCCTGCATGCACTGTACGATGGATTCACCTTGTCCAGATACAGTTGCTGCAAGAAAATCGTGCAAACCGAGAAACTGAAATTGCTGCTAACTCAACTGTTCACCTGTGAGGGGAAAGGCTAGTCAAAAAATCTTCGAGTAACTGCAAAACATCTACCTTGACAACATCAACAATAAACGCGAGGACCAATCAACTGTCGTAGTTGTTCATAACAATTTTACACTAATTTATTCCAAATAGCATTCGATTGACATTGGTTGCAGTATGTGAATATTCGTCTAGCACATTCATTAACAGGTAATTTACATTCATTGATCAATTGTAACTTAAAAATGAAAAATTATTGTTTTATGAATCACCATTTCTGTACAATTTTGAAATATTTAATTCTTTTTTGTTTTTATGTAAAAAAACTTATTCCTTTTAGAGAAACAACAAAATACTTCTACTATAACTGCAAGCTGCTACTTCTTTTCTTCAGTTTATGAAGAAAGATGTTCTTAAAACGCAATGACAAGAAAAATTACGACTCCTCGGATAAGTAATTTCTACAAAATTTTCCCTAACAAAATTAATGAATGCGAAGAAAGAAAAGGAAGTGTAAAGAGAAAGAAGCGAATCTAAATCGAAAAATTCTCTGCGAAAAAATGGCACAATTCGTTTCTGAAAGGTTAGCTTTTTTGCATGTACTTTACGATGGATTCACCTTCTCCAGATACAGTTGATGCGAGAAAATCGTGCGAACCGAGAAACAGAAATTGCTGCTAACTCAACTGTTCACCTGTGAGAGGAAAAGGATACTCAAAAAATCTTCTAGTTACTGCAAAACAACTACCTGGACAACATCAACAATAAACGCGAAAACCAATCAACTGTCGGAGTTGTTTATAAAAATTTTAGAGTAATTTATTCCAAATAGCATTCGATTGACATTGGTTGCAGTATATGAATATTCGTCTGGCACATTCATTAACAGGTAATTTACATTCATAGATCAATTGTAACTTAACAATGAAAAATTATTGCTTTATCAACAAAAATTTCTGATCAACTTTGAAATACTTAATTCCTATTAGTTTTTGTTTAAAAAATGCATTCTTTTTAGAGAGAGAACAGAATACTTCTACTTTTACTGCAAGCTGCTACTTTTTTTCTTAAGTTTACGAAGAAAGATGTTCTTTAAACGCAATGACAAGAAAAATTACGACTCCTCGGATAAATAATTTCTACAAAATTTTCCATAACAAAATTAATGAATGCACAGAAAGAAAAGGAAGTGTAAAGAGAAAGAAGAAAATCTAAATCGATACATTCTCTGAGAAAAATGGCACAATTCGTTTCTGAGTGGTTAGCTTTCCTGCATGCACTGTACGATGGATTCACCTTGTCCAGATACAGTTGCTGCAAGAAAATCGTGCGAACCGAGAAACTGAAATTGCTGCTAACTCAACTGTTCACCTGTGAGGGGACAAGGATACTCAAAAAATCTTCTAGTTACTGCAAAACAACTACCTTTACAACATCAACAATAAACGCGAGTTCCAATCAACTGTCGGAGTTGTTCCTAAAAATTATACAGTAATTTATTCCAAATAGCATTCGATTGACATTGGTTGCAGTATGTGAATATTCGTCTAGCACATTTATTAACAGGTAATTTACATTCATTGATCAATTGTAACTTTAAATGAAAAATTATTGCTTTATGAACCACCATTTCTGTAGAATTTTGAAGAAGAAGAAAGATGTTATTTTAACGCAATAACATGAAAAATTTCAACTCCTCGGATAATTTCTACAAAATTTTCCATAACAAAATTAATGAATGCGCAGAAAGAAAAGGAAGTGTAGAGAGAAAGTAGCAAATGTAAATCGACACATTCTCTGAGAAAAAATGGCACAATTCGTTTCTAATTGGTTAGCTTTTTTGCAAGCTCTGTACGATGGATTCACCTTGTCCAGATACAGTTGCTGCAAGAAAATTGTGCAAACCGAGAAACTGAAATTGTTGCTAACTCTACTGTTCACCTGTGAGGGGAAAGGCTACTCAAAAAATCTTCGAGTAACTGCAAAACATCTACCTTCACAACATCAACAATAAACGCGAGGACTTCTAGTAACTACAAATCATCTACTTTAACTAAAAATCATAAATAAATCACGATTACCAATCGACTACCAGGATTGTTCCTAAGCATTTCAGTTACATCCGTAAATGGCTTCGAGTGACATTGAGTATTTTATCATCGAGCATAATCAATATCAGCTAATTTACATTCTTTCGTAAATCTATTTTAATTTATAAAGAAAAATTATTTCATTGAAAATGACATTTTTAACAACATTTTTTATCTTATGTTTACCTTAGGTTTATCTTGATTATCGTGCACGTGGACCTAGATATGTCATTTGGGCTCCAGCCAGTTTTCAAATACGAGATAACATTTGCTGTAATCTCCAAGAACAACTTTTGAAGAGTTTAAATAATGAAAAAGGACTTACCTCAAAGAGACGACATTTCTTGCAAGAATTTCGACATTACAAAAAACTGATAATACACAAGGAATTTCTAGAAAATTTTTAGAAAATAATTTTTGTCAAAAGAGGCAAAAAGACACCTGGTGTCAACATTTTCAGGGTCAGAGTGTCGACATGACCTCAAAAATTGTTGGCGCAATGTAAATTACCTTTAAAAGGAAAAAGTTCCTGGAGAAAGTGTCAAAAAGACACCTGGTGCCAACATTTTCAGTATCAGGGTGTCGACTTGACCTCGAAAATTGTTGGCGCAATGTAACTTACCTTTAAAAGGAAAAAGTTCCTGGAGAAAGTGTCAAAAAGACACCTGGTGCCAACATTTTCAGTGTCAGGGTGTCGACTTGACCTCGAAAATTGTTGGCGCAATGTAAATTACCTTTAAAAGGAAAAAGTTCCTGGAGAAAGTGTCAAAAAGACACCTGGTGCCAACATTTTCAGTGTCAGGGTGTCGACTTGACCTTGAAAATTGTTGGCGCAATGTAACTTACCTTTAAAAGGAAAAAGTTCCTGGAGAAAGTGTCAAAAAGACACCTGGTGCCAACATTTCAGTGTCAGGGTGTCGACTTGACCTCGAAAATTGTTGGCGCAATGTAACTTACCTTTAAAAGGAAAAAGTTCCTGGAGAAAGTGTCAAAAAGACACCTGGTGCCAACATTTTCAGTGTCAGGGTGTCGACTTGACCTCGAAAATTGTTGGCGCAATGTAAATTACCTTTAAAAGGAAAAAGTTCCTGGAGAAAGTGTCAAAAAGACACCTGGTGCCAACATTTTCAGTGTCAGGGTGTCGACTTGACCTTGAAAATTGTTGGCGCATTGTAACTTACCTTTAAAAGGAAAAAGTTCCTGGAGAAAGTGTCAAAAAGACACCTGGTGCCAACATTTTCAGTGTCAGGGTGTCGACTTGACCTCGAAAATTGTTGGCGAAATGTAACTTACCTTTAAAAGGAAAAAGTTCCTGGAGAAAGTGTCAAAAAGACACCTGGTGCCAACATTTTCAGTGTCAGGGTGTCGACTTGACCTCGAAAATTGTTGGCGCAATGTAACTTACCTTTAAAAGGAAAAAGTTCCTGGAGAAAGTGTCAAAAAGACACCTGGTGTAAAATTTTCTGCGTCAGGATGGTTTTTTAAAAATAGTAAAAATTTTGATAAATATTCTAAGTCCAATTTTACTCGATTGTACAAAACAAATTGCAAGATTTGAAAAATTTAATTAACTTATAATAATTTTCATATTTGCTATCTTATGTACAAAATACAAAAAGTTTTTTATTTGTACAAAACAAAATTGGGAGAATGTCCTATCTTCAAAAATTTCGTTATTCTAAAATATTTCTATAAAATTCTTCATTACAATTTAATTATTTCTTAAAATTTTTAAAAATTCTTGCGAAACAATTTAATTATTTTTATAAATAATAAAATCCTTCTAAACAATTCAATTATTTTTTTCAATAGTAAAATATTTACAAAAATCCATTGATTTTAAAAACAATTTTAATTGAATTCCTTGGATGAATTCAAATATTTTTAAATATTTTCATAAATTTCAATTATGTCCAAAAATGTTAATAAATTCTTCGAAACAATTTTTATAAATAGTAAAATTCTCCGCAAGAATTCAATTATTTTTAATTCACTTTTAATAAAATTCTTCTTCATAAAATTAAAATGTTTTCAAAATTTTTAATTAAAATTATTAAAGAAACTCCATTAGTTTAAAAAAAATTGAAAGAAATTCTTCAAAAGAATTTAATTAGGATTTTAAAAAATTTTAATAAAATTCTTTGCGAGAATTTAGTTATTTGGTAGGGGGTCACTTTTACCAATTTATTTTCTCTAATCTGGTTATTCCAAAAATAATTTTACCAATGACTAATTTTTCCAAAAGTTTTCTTTCCAAAACCAAAAATTCAAAAAAAAGATTTTAAACGACGAGAATGATTGCTGTCCCAGCTGAAAAAGTTCTATAGAATTTCACTGGAATCATTCTATATTAATTATAGTAATAAATATTCTATAGAATTTCACTAGAACAATCTTACAGGATTTCTACATAAATTTTACTGAATTGAAATGAACTTTAATTTTAAAAAATATAAAATGCATGAAGTAATTTTTAAAAATTTTATGTTATTGTTTATAATTAAATTTAACATCTAATTTTAAAGAAATTTAGTAGAATTTATGCAGCAATTCTATGGGATCGTTCTACTAAAAAATTCTATAGAATATTTACAAGAATTTATATAGATCATACTAACATTTTTGTGCAAATTTTTTTTCGAAAAAGTACCTATATTTGGTAAATTTTTTTTGGTAAAATTAGTTTGGAAATTTAAATTTTTGGGATAAATAAAATTGGAAAAAGAAAACATTGGAATTTTTAGATTGGTAAATGTGACCCATATTCCAATTATTTTACTAAATAATAAAATTCTTTGAAGGAATTCTATTATCATCAAATTTTTTGATAAAATTGTTTGCAACAATTCGATGATTTTCAATATATTAATTTTAAAATTGAAAATATTTGAAAAGAAAAATGATAAAAAAGTTAATAATGCAATTTATATTGCATTATTTTTGTTTACGAATCACAATTTTTTTAAGAAAATTATTATTTTGTTTTAGAAAAAGAAGAAAAATATTTGTATAATTTCTATTTTTTTAATCTTATTTTTGGAACAGGATTTTCCACAGGAATTAAGACATTCAAAAATTTCAAATTCAAACCTTTCTTAAATTAAACAACTTATAAAGTATTGTTATAAAATACGAAGACATCGATTGCTCCGAGTCGAAGACTCGGAGTGATCGACTTCTTCATGTTTTATAATATTAAAGATGACCGAGAGATAATTATTAAAATAGTAGATATTGAAAGTCATTGAAATTAGAAAATTTGTTGAAAATAAATGATATTAGGACAAGAATTTTTTTGACATTTAGGAAAATAATGATTGAACTTTGGAGAAGAATTTTGTTATTTATAAAGATAATAGGGTAACGGGTACAGTGACCGACACCCATTCAGTGAACGACACCCTAAATTCAAAATCGCAACAAATATAAAACAAAACATCGTTAATGTATATTTTAAAAATATTCCTTTCGTAAAAACGAGGTGCGTAAGATCGACTAACTTCAAGTGTAGAACTTTTTCTTGATTGGGTCTTTTTTAAAATCCTTTACTTTGATTGGATATAATCGTGACATTACTTACTGATGTCAAAGCAGCTAACTTCAAGTGTAGAACTTTTTCCTCATTGGCTGATTTTATAATGAGTGTTCCTCATTGGCTGAATTTTATAATGATGGTGACCTTACACTTTTATATTTTCTTTTTTAAAATTAAAAAAATAATTAATTAAAATTATTAACTAAAAGTTAACTAAAAGTAGTTTAATATAATAATTTTTATTTATGGTTTGGTTTCCTCATTGGCTGATTTTATAATGAGTGTTCCTCATTGGCTGAATTTTATAATGATGGTGACCTCACACTTTTATATTTTCGTTTTTCTTTTTTAAAATTAAAAAAATAAATAATTAAAATTATTAACTAAAAGTAGTTTAATATAATAATTTTTATTTATAGTTTGGTTTGTAATAAATTAAAAGTTTAATATTAAAATATATTTAATTTTATGATTCATTTTAGACGCTTCAAAATTGTTGCGCGCGCATCTTTTTTCCAAACAAAAATTGTTTGTTCGCTACAGCCATGGCTGTTTTCGGCATTCACCCAGGGTTAACCCCGAGTTAACAATTATCCAATCATCAACAACATTCTGTTGGATCTAACCAATCACCGTTAACTGGGAGTTAACCCGGGGCGAGTGCCGAAAACGGCCCATGTAACCTCACCTCAGTGTGAAACGCAAAGTTTTTGGTACGAAAAATTACAAAATGTTACAAGTGTTAGCAACTGTCAGCCATTTGCAAAGTGTGACACGTGTATCGTTTCGATAAGAAGTATTGACTGTTATTTGCCGAATGATTTTTCTTCTGAAAGTGGTGATTGTGAATTATGTGGTTTTGTTTTTTGTACATTAAAAAAAGTTAAAGTACATTACATACGTTACGTACGTAAGTATTAAAATACATGTAAATACAAATTAAATTTTTGGTTAATATTATTTGTATATTAATTAGGAGGAGTTTGTAAATATAATGTAAATTATTTGATTTATCAATTTAAAGGATTTAATTAATTTAATTAAAGTTAAAGACATTAATTTAATTAAAGTTTAAAAGAATAAAGGAAATTTGCCTGTTATTTTGATATCTGAATGTAGAATATTGATTGATTTTTTTATATTCTGATGTTTGTACATTACATAATTATATTATAGTGGTTATAATTGTGATTTAATATTGATTTATATTTGTTTTCTTAATCTTAATTATTGATTTTTCAACATTTTGGTAGTTAGTTATTATTATTTGGAAAAAACTTTATAAATATTAAAGATAAGTACTAAAAATAACATGTGATTACGAGATACCAGATACTTGATAAACAGAGATTTAGTCAAGAGGTACTAGATTAACAGATACTAGTCATTATTTTTGCGCGCTACGCACGCCCCTTTTCTTTCTGATATTAAAAATGGAAATGTTTTTACACCGAAAAGTTTCTAATATTACTCTAAAGATACACACATAGTTATTAAAAACATGTTATCTTTAAAGGATTAAATTTTATTTCAAATTTTGTGTACCTATTCCCTTTTTGAATAATATGTTCTGGTAATATAACATTATCATCTGCATCATTTAATTCACCATTGACAACTTTAAGTAAAAAAATCTACAAATTCTGTTTCTAGTGGTAAAGCTCTCATATTATCTGTTAATGTGTATTTTTGAAATATTTCTATAGTTTACTATTTTTTATTGAGAAATTTACTATTTCTGATTTAGTACCCCGTTCTTTAATTGGTGAAGTTCGTCAAAAATCTCCGCCTAGAATTACAATTTTACCACCAAAAGGTTCGTTGAAATAGATAATCCATTATTTCTAAAGCATATTTTGGAGCCATTGGTGCTTCATCCCAAATAAAAACATCTATATTTTTTAAAAAGAGGCTTTTTAAAGATTGAACTTGAATGTTTGAAGATAAATCACTGTATAATGAAACGGGTAAGCCTAAAACTTTATGAACAGTTTTTCCATTAGGAAGCAGAGTCGCAGGTATACCTGTAAATGCCATGTTGCAAAAGTTTATTCCTTTACTTCTTAACAATTGCCATAGAACCATCAAAAGAAGAATCCTTTAGGGCATCAAGAACATAATCAACTACAAGTTTTTGTTTTACATTTAATTTAGCATAATTCTGTTCTCCTATGTTAATATGTTCTGCAATATTTATATCATTAACTTGTTCAGTAAAAATTTCATCTTGCATATCTAATAACCCCTTAAAGTCAGTTAAATTATATCCTTCGTTAAATAACATTGTTTTAATATTTCTACAAGCCCTTTGTTCAGCTTTAATGTCGTTTATTTTTTAATAATCTTCTGACATCTGACCCTTAAATTGTTCCCATATATAGTTTATCCGGATGTACAGGATGACATTGAATTAAAATTCTTGTGAATAATTGGCGAAGTGAATGAGACATCATCCATAATGCAGCTTCTTCGATTGTCCTAATCCACTCACTATCATCTTCTACAAGTCCAAATGCCAAACAAGCAGTTGTAAAAGATTCATGAACAACTCCATTAACTGTTCTCAAACTTTCAAAAAAAGTTGCTCCTTTTACTGTAAGCAACAATAATAATCTAAGATAAAATAACTCCAATTGATGTGGATTAACTGAATACATTCTTCCATATACTTTTACTTTACGAATTCTTTGTTTCCATTCAAGAGATTTTGTTACCCATGTATAATGCTCTGGTATATCTGAATAATAATATTTTTTAACATTACTTCTATCGTTGGTTAAGTTTAAAATAACCCAAAAGTTTTGTATTTAAATCGATAGAAATGCCGTTACTATCTTTTTCTTCTCGAATAATAACATTCTGTTCATTTGGCAAATGTATGGTTAAGCGATAAACGCTATGACTCTTTTTCTCTAAAGGTTTACTTAGAATTCTCCAAACTGCCTCAACTGGACCAACATATCTATTTTCTTCATAATGATGTATTTCATTATGATTAACAGTTACCTCACCATTCGCATTTGTGATAACAATAGATGCATCATCATGCCCGTTAAGAATATATTTATATAAATATTTAACAGACTTGATACTCGAAACTATTTCTACATTAATATCTCAATTAAATATTTCTGAAAGTTTACGGCAATACGGAACAACATTAGAATTATCAACAATAAATTCATTTGGTCGTTCATACGCTTTATTATTATTTCTTCAACGACAATGAACATAGCAATTTTCTTCAATTGTAGTTTCTTCTTGGTAACTTTTTTGATCATTTCTTATCAATTAAACACCAATCTCCACAAGGCCCGTGAATATTATTTTGCATTATTATTTTATGTAAAATAGGATTGATATTTTCATCAGGAATTTCTGCAGAAATATAACGATCAACACTTTCAACGAGGCCTCCTTTCAACTGTTAGAGTAATGTCACCTTGAGTGGACCGCCTAAGCTTTTTTCGAAAAAATTCTTTATGAAAGCAAATAAATCGGAGGTTTCTATTCCATGCTTTAGTTTAGATCCCTAGGTAAGTGTTTACACTATAATAGCTTTGTTTTATTTTTATTTGGAAAAAACAATTGACTTTCAAAAAATAGCTAATTTTTAAGGAATGAAAAAAATGTAACCTTGAGTGGACCACTCCTAAAAAATTGTAAAAGTTATTATATTTTCTTTAATTAATTTAATATTTCTGATATATTAAAACAAAATTTATGCTTATGCAGCTTCAGACCATGATTGTGTTGCAATGTTTACAAGTGAAACCACTTTTAATAATTTTGGCACATATCACATCAATATCACAAAAAAATTAATAAAGAACATAAAACATAGTTTCAAACCAATTTATTGTCAATTTATTTCCTTAAAAATGGTAAACTGACATTAAAAATATAAAAAACAGGCAGTCCTCTCATGGTTATAAACAGTGGTCCACTCATAGTGAAATACAACTTTTTATGGCAGCCACCACAATTTTTTTTGAGTCAAAATTATCACTTAATTAAACTAAGACAATCAATTGCAATGTCCAAAGTAGTAGGAAAAAAATAAGTTACCTTTTAAAACTTAAAATTTACACTACTTTTACACTTCTGAATCACTTTACTCATTGTAAGAGCGACTTCTTTTTTGGTTTGTATTCTTAAAAATGCGTTACATCAAACAATAACGTACATGTTTATCGCGGAACTTAATTTCTTACGGTTTCTAGGTGCGGTGTTGCTATTCGTTTTATTTATTTCATGTTTCCGCTGTCAGATAACTTAAAAACTCAGGTGGTCCACTCAAAGTGGCGGTCCACTCAATGTGACATTACCCTAATATAAATAATGAACCTCACGTTGGAGACACGTGTAGTGGTCACTTTCAGAAGAATCACCCGGATGTACCCTTCCCTTAAAATCTAGAATTCTGAAATTTCTACTATTATTTTCAACTTCATGAGGGTGTTGTCTTTCGACAACATCCTCTGGTTGAAGATGTTCATCCTCCTCCTCCTCCTCCTCTTCCACCTCCATCTCCTCCTCTCGCTCAGCCATATTTTTCTGATGCGTGTGGTTTCCTTTCAGAAAAAAATTTCAATTTTTTTCAACTCCGCGAGCTTTGCACAAACCTTTTCTATACTTTTCACATACATAATATCTGAAAATATTTTTAAAATTATATAAAACAATAATGGAAGCTATTTATTTCCAAAACAAACTACACTCTAACGCCGGTTTAGCGGACTGTCTGGGGCAGTCGTCCATTAAAGCGAACAATACTTTTAATGAGTCAGGACAATGAAAATCGTAAATAACACAAAAAGTCTGTTAAATCGGCGTTAGAGTGTATAAAAAACCTCATAAAATACATTAAAAGAAACTTTCGATAAAATGAATTTTAATTATGGATTAAAAATATTGGAAAGGACTCAAAATGTAATTGAAAAAAATTTTTTTTTCATACACGGAAAGAAAATTACATTAAATTTGTAAAGGAATTTCACAATTTGGGAAAAAATTGCAACAAACCGAAATTTTGATATAAAAAATACTAAACAGTTAAATAATATGAAATTTAATATAATTATATCAAATATCAAAAATTTTAATATAACTTCACTAATAAATTTCATATTATTTCTTTCACTGTTTAGTATGTTTATGTCAAAATTTTCTGTTTGTTGCATTATTTCCTCTCATGGTTATAAACAGTGGTCCACTCATAGTCAAATACAACTTTTTATAGCAGCCACCACAATTTTTTTTGAGTCAAAATTATCACTTAATTAAACTAAGACAATCAATTTCAATGTCCAAAGTAGTAGGAAAAAAATAAGTTACCTTTTAAAACTTAAATTTTACAATACTTTTACACTTCTGAATCACTTTACTCATTGTAAGAGCGACTTCTTTTTTGGTTTGTATTCTTAAAAATGCGTTACATCAAACAATAACGTACATGTTTATCGCGGAACTTAATTTCTTACGGTTTCTAGGTGCGGTGCTGCTATTCGTTTTATTTATTTTATGTTTCCGCTGTCAGATAACTTAAAAGCTCAGGTGGACCACTCAAAGTGGCGGTCCACTCAATGTGACATTACTCTCATATTTTAGAATTTTCTTTCAATATAACTAACAAATGAATGTGTGGCAATCCTCGCTTTTGACATTTAATAACATAAACATAAGATTTGACTTCTCCAAATAATTTATTATCAACAATAGGTTTAAGTAGATGTTTAACTTTTAATGCGAAAACCCTACACGGAAAAAAATAGTCGCAGAAATTTTCAGCGACTAATCGAAGACTCTCGGATATGAACGAATCTTTCTTCTATTAGCAGCAGTTTGATAGGGGAATGAATTTTCCTGTATCTCTTTCCAATTTGGATTACACGTCATTGTGATAAATAAATCTGGTCTACCATGACCAGCAACAATAGCCATCGAATCCTGATATTGTTGCATCATATTTCGAGGTGATCCTAAAAAAGTAGAAGGCAATATAAGCGTTTTTCACACGTGTACATCATTTTCCAACACATGATTGTGTAAATAATCCATCAGTCCATTATATCTTTCACTTCTCACTTGAGCTTCATTATTTGCACAAAATCTTAATTTTTCTTTTTCTACTTTAAATCATTTTCAACCACCCATTGTTGAAACAATCTACCTCCATATAAAAATTGATTAAATTCTTTATCTCTTACAGCAATTTCGTATTTAATGTAGGCAGACCTAGAAATAGTATGATTTCTAATACTGTAATCACTATCACTACGAATCATATTAATATTATAACCCTTATTTCCAAGTGAATAAAATATGGGATAAATCCATGGTTCAACATTCGGATCTAAATTACCAACAAATTTTAATTCCTTTGTAGATTTATTATAAACTGTTTCATAAGATTCTGGTATTTCTCCTTCAGAGTTTGTATTAAAAATTCCAGCAACTTCATTAAAACTTTGATAATTGTATCTATTTAACCGACAGATTGGCTCGGTCGGATAAATGCCTGGCTTGGTGAGCGGACCAAGGGTACTTGGTTCGAGCCCATTAGCCTGGGATTTTTCCGGCACGTGAGATAATCTGAGCGGGAGGTTTGACGTCGAAGTAAAATGATGTGCACCGTCGATTATTGTCCGGTACACACCATTAGAATTCGACTGTCGATAACCCGGTTGTACTCGGAGAGGTTTTCTACAGTTTCCCTCTCCACTGGCGAGAAAACCCATTAGACGGGTGGTCCAGGCAAATGCGAGTACTCCTAATTTTCAAGTCGCTCTGTAGGCGCAAAAATTTAGTATTAAGAAATGTTTCTAAGGAATGTTCTACGGTTGTAAAAACACTTGTATAGCCAAGATTGTAGGCTTAAGACGGGTGTATAAACAAAATAAATAAATAATTGTATCTATTTTTATCAAAGCCTTTTTTTAACGTGAACAATAATTGTAACTCAGGAATTTCTTTATTATTTGTCTTGCTAATTCAGTTTCTATTTGAATTACCTCTGACATCATTATGTGAGATTTTGTGTATGCATTACAATTTCTCATAATATTTTCTATAGATTTTAAACTGTCTTCATCCAAATTTTCGTTACTTTTTAATCTGTATCTGATTGATTCCTCTGGGTCATAAATAATTAATTGACTAAAACATGGATCCTCACCTTTATCCGGATATAAAGCACTATTAATTTGATAGTAAATTTGACCTTGAATTTTGTAACAGAATGGTCCTCTTCTTCTGCCATTAAAATTAATTACATTAGCATTTAAAGATGCAAAAAAAAAGAATTATTATACAGCCTTATATTCTTTTTAAAAGGACCTGATTTTTTACAAAACCCTTCTAACAAAAGCCGTAAGGCACTTTTCCTATGTGACGGTTTGAAAAAATCGATTTTTTTGCATGTTTCGAAACTACAATATCGTAGAAATATCGTGTAAAAGTTTTAGACAGATATTTGAAAAACTATCAAAGTTACAGCGCGTAGAATTAAACAGTGCACGAGCGCGAGCTACAGCTACCAAAACTTTCAACGCGTTTTTCTCAAAACCACTATTTTCGAGACGCATGCTTATTCCCGAAATCTTTTTTGACCAAATAGCTATTTGATATAAAACTACTTAACTTAAAATTCACATAATATACACATTATTTGACATAAATTTCATTGCATACTAAAACCATTTAACATAAATATCATTTGTCATAGAATTTATTAAACAGAAATATTATGTTACATAAAACTCAGATAACTTAATTTCCATTTGACATAAAAATTATGTAACATAAATTTCTATTGACATAAATTTCTTTTGACATAAAACTCATTTAACGTAAATTTTATTTGTTATAAAATTCATTTGACATTAATTTCATTTGGCATGAATTTGTTAATTTACAAATTCTAAATTTAAAAATATTAAATTTTGTTAAATTAAAATTTCTAATATGATTGTTCACATTTAATAAAATTTCAGATAACAACGATTCATTACAACAGCGGGACAATGCAACAGTCTGCAGAACTGCTGACTATTTATTAATAACACAGGTTTACAAATTAAAAACATTTTTTTTGCCAATCGAACAAAACATTTTTTTTCCGAATAGTAGGTGTTTGTTGAGTAAGAAAATCATAGTTTTAATTTTTTTCCCTCGTGCAGTTTTTCTGTAGCTTCAAATTTTGCATTTTAGAGGTGCGACGCCACTTAAACTTACCTGTAGGAAAATTAGCTTGTCAAAAAATAATAAATGAGGTATCATTGGAAAGGTTATTAAATTACCTTTCGATCCATAGGTCACAGAATAAAATTCAACAAAAATTGAGAGAGTTACAGTCGATTAAAGATGAAATTTCATGCCAATTTTGATGATTTTTAGACCTTTGAGTAACTTCTACTATTTTTTTCTACATCAAACAGGAAAGAATGTTTAGGTTTTAATTTTTTTATTGATAGACTATATCATTACACAAATTTTAAGTCCTTGTGGACCTCGATTGGATTAAAAATGACAATTCTACACTAAATTTAGTGAACGAAACTACATTCTTCATTTTTAGTATCCCTTAAACATTTGCAGCAAAAATTCAAATAATAATAAAATTTGGTTAAGCGCTAAAGTTACTGAAATCACTAATCAAGAGTTTCTGAAGTCGTAGATTTCGAATGCAATATTAGTTTTGCAAATTTCAAAATGGCGGATCCAATATGGCGGACAAGTTTTCAAAAATCGATGAAATTCGTCTCAAATTCGTTACTCGGGGGTTTTCGGGATCGCTGATTACAAATCTGATGTCAGATTTCGAAAATTAAATATGATGGACTCATAATGGTAAACGAGTTTTTTAAAATCCATCGAATTCGCACCTATTGGATCCGCCATTTTTAATTTTTGAAATCTGACATCAGATTCGTAATCAGCGACCCCGAAAACCCCCGAGTAACGAATTTGAGACGAATTTCATCGATTTTTGAAAACTTGTCCGCCATATTGGATCCGCCATTTTGAAATTTGCAAAACTAATATTGTATTCGAAATCTACAACTTCAGAAACTCTTGATTAGTGATTTCAGTAACTTTAGCGCTTAACCAAATTTTATTACTTGAATTATTGGTGCAAATGTTTAAGGGATACTAAAAATGAAGAATGTAGTTTCGTTCACTAAATTTAGTGTAGAATTGTCATTTTTAATCCAATCGAGGTCTACAAGGACTCAAAATTTGTGTAATGATATAGTCTATCAATAAAAAAATTAAAACCTAAACATTCTTTCCTGTTTGATGTAGAAAAAAATAGTAGAAGTTACTCAAAGGTCTAAAAATCATCAAAATTGGCATGAAATTTCATCTTTAATCGACTGTAACTCTCTCAATTTTTGTTGAATTTTATTCTGTGACCTATGGATCGAAAGGTAATTTAATTACCTTTCCAATGATACCTCATTTATTATATTTTGACAAGCTAATTTTCCTACAGATAAGTTTAAGTGGCATCGCACCTCGAAAATGCAAAATTTGAAGCTACAGAAAAACTGCACGAGGGAAAAAAATTAAAACTATGATTTTCTTACTCAACAAACACTTACTATTCGAAAAAAAAATGTTTTGTTCAATTGGCAATTTCACTGTAAACCAGTGTAATAAAAGAAGCGTGGAATAGATTGCCGCACGAAAATAAAAGAAAATGTTTTGCTGAAATTGATGAGCTCATTGAAAATACAAAAAAAAGTTCACAATAATTAAGAAATAATAAAAATGTATAAATATACATTATTATTATTTCTCTTAATAGATATTTTATTATCTTTTTCTTAAACCCTTAAAATAAAATCAGCAATCAAACAAAAAAGTAATTTATTTCTTTCCCTTCTTTCATCGTCCAAAATCACTACTTGTTATATATTCACTTTTTTAACCAGTTTAAAATTTTGTTGTCAATTTCGAAATTGACAACAAATCTCAATACAATTTATTATGTTACTTGCAAAAACTTATTGTTTAACAATTTTATAATCGACATAAATTAAAATTAATTCTTGAATTAATTTTAACTAATAAAATTTTATTTTCCTTAAATTTCACATCAATTCAAAATTTAATTGCAATTTAAAGTGATGCAAATCTTCATAAGTTTTAGATTTTGTTGACAAAAAAACTTTTTTTTAATTTCAGTAAATTTTCAAATTTATTTAGTTAAATTTTAAATTATATGAACTACTCAAGCTAATAAGTCGAAATGTTAAATTATCCTAATTTAAATTTATTCATATTAATAAAATAAAATTTCAAGCCATAATTACAATTTACTTCTATTTTATTTCTATAACAAATATATCAGGGTGTCTACTTGTCCTTGCATTCCTGGAAATGTCCTGGATTTTAAAAAATGTCCTTAAATGTCCTAGTTTTTGAACTTTTGTCCTTGAATTTTCCATATTTTGCTTTTCAATATTCAATAATATAAAAATTTTACTCAAATTTAAAAAAATAATTTTTTTGATCCATTAAAAAATAATTTTAATTTGTCATTTGATGAAAGAAACTGGTATCATCAATATTAATTTTTAAGTATTTTTATAATAAAATAAGTATTTTTGTTCAAGTATAGGTTAATTTAAATTATGTTTATCGTCATATAAAATAATATTACACAGGGTTGCCACAAAATTTAAATTTTGTTTTTCCCTGACTTTTCCCTGATTTACAGACAAAATTTCCACTTTTCCCTCACCCTAAAGAACATTAATAACTTTTTTTTTAATACATATTTAATCATTATTATTTTTCTATAAGAATTAAGATTTTCAAATAACTTATGAGAATATTATAATAAAACTTGAAGAAATCGACCACTCCGAGTTTTCGACTCGGAGTGATTAATTTCTTCGTGTTTTATTATAAATTTAGGATGACATAGTAATACAATCATTATTTTATTTCATTAGAATATTATAACTATAAATTCAAATTTTCAAAGATTTTAATTTTAACCCTTTTCTAAATTCAATTATTTCAAAAAATTCACGGTATAATGTTTTTAATATTCAATTATAATTTAAAATTTTAAGTGAAATTCATTTGTTAATCATTTTTAAATAGAAAATTTCCCGAGAATTCAATTATTTAAATACAAAAATAAATAATTTATTTAATAATTGCATATTTTTTAAAATCGAATTTTTATGAAGAATTTTATCAAAATTTTTAACAATAATTGAATTCTTTCGGCGAATTTAAAAAAAATTGTAAGAATAAATGCAATTTTCTATCATTTTATTTAAAATTTTATAAAAATAATTGGAATTCTGCGATAAGTTTTGTTGTTTATGAAAATAATTGAATTCTTGTTACGAATTTTTTTAAAAATCTTTTTAAAGAATTTAATTCCTGTGAAGAATTTTATTTGTGAAAGTAATTTGAATTCCAGAAAAAAATATATAATATATAATTGGATTTTTTAGAATTTTTAAATCTTTTTAAAAATAATTAAATTCCACCTAAAAATTTCATCAAAAAATTGAAAATAATTGAAATCTGACAAAGAATTAAATTTTTTTTCAAATAATTGAATTCCTGTGAAAATGTTTATTTTTGAAAAAATTGAATTCTTGGGAAGAATTTTATTTAAATTTCTTAAATAAGCAAATTGCTTAGAAGAATTTTATTTTTTACGAAAAAATTGAGTTGTTTCGAAGAGTTTTACCAATATTTTGTGACAATAAGTGTATTTCTAGAAAATATGTTGTATTTTACGAAAATAATTGCATTCTATGACCGATTTTATTGACATTTTTCAAATTTATAAAGCATTTTATCAAAATTTTTAAAAATAATTAAATTAATTGAATTCCTATAAAAAATGTATTATTTGTGAGAATAATTAATTTCTTAAGAAGAAATGTATTGAAAACAATTGAATTGTATAGGAAAATTTTATTAAAGTTCAATTTAATGAACTATATCTTATTAAGAATTCCTTAACTTTCCTGACTTGTGGCAACCATGTTACACATATAAATGTCCTGGAATTTTAAGTCATATTTTCAGTAGACACCCTGTATATTTTCAAATATATTCAAATTTTATTCTCAATCAGTGAGAATTAATTGACAATTTTGATGAATAGTTTAATAAAATAATTCAAAAGTAACATTTTACAGTATATAGTTTGTTATTTCACAATTTTTAATAACTAATGCAAATTCTAATTTTAAATGGATAAATTAACTATTATTTGCGAATTATTGTTGAATTTAATTGATTATTATAAATAAAAATCACAATAATAATAATAATAATAATAATAATAATAATAATAATAATAATAATAATAATAATAAAAAAAGTATTTTAATTCATAATTAACCAAATTAATTATTTATTATTGATAGAAAAACTAAATTCTGTAACACATTCTACAATTATAAACAAAAACATAATGCGACCATAACCTCATTTTCTTCGGAATAAAATTCAATATCATTAGATCCATTAGATGTTTTATATTCAGACAACAAATAATTAATTAATTAACTTCCGCCACCAATCACTTAAATTTAATTACAATTGTCAGTAAAAAATTAACTACAATTGTTTATTTATAACATTTCACTAATTCATATTTTGCTGCAAATATCAAACAGTTGGCAACAGCACGTTCATGACGTCAGCACGTACACGTTCACGATAGCGAACACGAACGACCGTGCCCATTGTAGAACCGACTTTAGGCAATCTACTAATATTCTGTCCTTGGCGAAGAGATTTAAGGTCTATTTGCAGACATTCTTGAAATTTGACGAGGTTGTCTATAATAAAAAATATCTATAATAGTACATATCTTTAATATTTACAACACATAATAAGCATAATAATAATTGTTTTTTGCATTTAGATTGTGAATCTATATTGAAGCCAAAATCAGAATTTATTTACTTCTAATATATTTCTTAAAATATATTTTTTAGTGCAAAGTATTAGAAACACAAATTTTTAGACTTATAAATATACCAACTGTCGGAATAAGTTAAGAACGGACTTAGGTGAATGAGAAGGTAATTTTTTTAGATGCAAATTTTATGAAATATTAAAAGCGTTCCATACTTTTTTCATACACAAAAATTATTTAATGTTATACTTTAAAAATTGAAACATCCACGGTTGCAAAGTATCGTAATTTGTTTCAAATTAGCTTATGGCATTCTTAATTCTTGCTTATAAAAATAATCTTACCAGTAAAAGTCCAAATGTTCAAATGTATACCAAATCGAATCTTTAGAGTTCTGTGATACGATTCTATGTTATTGTTTGTACGCCTTCGTGGATTGAAAACACTAAAAATTTGCGGTGTTACTTTCCGTATCCATTGTCGTCTGTAATAGTGAAAAAATGGTTCCATTATTCTTCGCGTAGCAGCAGATAAAGATGTGACTATGTCATTAAACGCTTGTTCGATTTCATTCGCAGGCAGCAGTGGTAGGGCCATAATAAGTTTAAAAGCTTCATTTCCTTCAGGACAACGATTTAAAGCAGCATTTAATCTCAATTTTTTCTTCTTTTTCCTCGACGCCTATAAATAAAATTATTTATAACAAATTATTCCATATTATAATGTTAACTGATCTGACTTTGTAAATACCACGTGTTAGTTTTAGTTTTTTTGTCATATTTAAAAATCCAATATATAATATTATTACTTCATTAAATAAATAATTTGATGTTATAGGAAAATGATGTTTATAAATAGGGGAAGTGCGCCGGTTGTGGGCACCCCTACGTAAACTTCGACGGCAAGCAGACTTTACTGAACTAAGTATTGCAAGTCGTGTTCGTTGACAATACGGACTTTTCGTATTGATAACGAAACAAATATATGCATTTGTGTAATAGCTGTGAGCATAATAAAGAAAATTTGCATTAAATAAATAAAAAAGTAATTTTGTATTGTTTTTGAAGAGCAATATATGGGTGTAGATTCGTTCAGAAAAAAAGGGTTTAATTTTTTTTGCAGTGTTGTCATTATATTTTGTGATTTACCTTCGTGTTTAACCAAAATCCTGCATCACAAAACGTGTTGGTCTTTTTAAAAAATGACTCTCATTCCCGGTTGTGGGCACCTTTATGTTAAGGAGGCTCTACCATCTGACAATGATGAGGACTACTGTCTCATCTATCTAAACTTTCTGCCAAGGAAAGTGACAGCCGCAAACTCCATTAAATGCGATGAATATAGTCGTTCAGTGCATTAGAAGTGCGTTATGGTTTGCGTACTAGCTACTTCACATGCAAGCATTATGCTTTTGTTAGCGATGAGCATAGTGTGAAAACGTGTCATCATTTTTGTTCTTTATCCTGGCAAATTCTCTTAAAATAAAGAAACTTTCATTTCTTCTTTATTTGTGTTGGTTTCCTTTAATATTTTTCCATTTTTAGCGGATTTTTCAAGGGTGCCCACAACCGGGTACAAAATTTTTTTTGTCAAAAAATTCCCATTTCACTAAATTTCTAATAAAACTTTTTTATTTAAAGGAATCAATTTACTTCCTTCACTGACAGTCACCTTAGACCTCTAGCTTTAAATTCGTACACATATATTTGTATAATATGCACATGGAAAAATGTTATGATGCAAAAACAAAAAGGTGCCCACAACCGGAACACTTCCCTTACTTTTAACTACTACAAAGCAATATTTCTATAGTTTAGAAATCAGGGAACAAGATTATCACAATAAAAATTTCAGTTTTTTAGATTTTCAATGTTTTTTCGAACGTTGAAATTGGCTAATTTTAATACTTTTTAACAAATGGCGTTCTTCCTTTTTTCAATATTGCGCAATAAAACATTGAAAATTTGAAATTTTTTTGTGATAATCTTGTTCCCTACTGTCTAAACTATAGAAATATTGCTTTGTAGTAGTCAAAAGTAGTGTATACACTTTAAAAATAAAGTTTTATTAGGAACGCCATTTCGGTGTTTTTGGCAGTCTGGGCCTAGGCGCGTGGAACGCCCTGCCAATGAAGTGGTTAAGTGTTTTTTGCTTAATAAAATAGAACTAAATTAAATGTTTATACCGCAACATGATGAAATAGACATCCATTTAAATCGAGTCCAAGAAAAACTTGACGTAAGCCTTCCTGCAAAGCTGTCTCGTAATCTGTCATGGCTTCTGTCATATTTAGGGCAGGCAAAAGTCTTTTAATCTCTTGAAAAACAGTATATAAAAACAATATATGCTTCAATATTTTGTCGTTCCATGAGGACCCAGACAAAAGGAATGAACTATTTGTAAGAATGATGTATTCATTAAAATAATATTAATGTAATTTAGTACAGTACCGTCCGCAATTGTCAGTCCACCCATTTTTAAAGGAATGACAAAAATTTTTTAACATAAAATTCATGAAAACTAAAATTTTTTTTGGTTTATATTTTAAAAGACGATAAAATTTTGAAAAGAATAAGACCTTACAGAAGTCATTTGGCCAAAATTTGTAGAAGATATTCCTAAAAATCGTCATTTTCAATGTTTTACAAAAATTTAAATAACTTCTAAAATAATGAACGCTTTTTAATAATCTTAGGCTTATTTTAAAGGTCTTTTTCTACGGAATAAGAATTACTTATAGGCATTAACCTGTCATTTTTAACTTGGAATAAGCATGACGTCAAAATTAGACAAAAAAATTGGAAAAATTTGAAATCAATTTTTTGTACTAAAAACTATTCTAGAACATATATAAAACATGATATGGTGTAGATTTTTCAAGAAAATTTAATAAAAATATATGTTTGAGTTTCAAAAATTATTTTTCTTTTAATAATATTATTTCAAATTTTTTGAATTTTTTGTCCAACTTTGACGTCATGCTTATTCCAAGTTAAAAATTACAGGTTAATGCCTATGAGTAATTCTTATTCTGTAGAAAATGGTCTTTAGAATAAGCCTAAGATTATTAAAAAGCGTTCATTATTTTAGAAGTTATTCAAATTTTTGTAAAACATTGAAAATGACGATTTTTAAGAATATCTTCTACAAATTTTGGCCAAATGACTTCTGTAAGGTCTTATTCTTTTCAAAATTTTATTGTCTTTCAAAATATAAACCAAAAAAAATTTTACTTTTCATGAATTTTATGTTAAAAAATTTTTGTCATTCATTTGAAAATGGGTGGACTGACAATTTCGGACGGTACTGTATATTACACGGAAAAAATTTGTACAAGAATTCCTAAAAACTCATAAAATTATATTTTATTCAAGCTTTTGGAAAAGTATAGTGAATTTCTGAATTTTTTAAATTTTTAACGAAGAATTATTAATTTGGTCTAAGAATTGAAAAATATTAACTAAAAAAAATTGACTGCTTGAGTACTCTAATCTTTCAAGATTATTATAATATTTCAGTAATTCTCTATCGCTCAATGATTGAGATACTGAAATATATTGAGAAGTGGCGTCAAAAACAGTTATTTTGAAGCCATTATAAAAGACACTTGAAAAATGTTTAAATGAATATTGAATTATTCTGACAATATTCTCCAACTTTTTCCATATTCAGATTAGGATTTATATTTTCAAAATTCATAAAAAAGTACATTTTTTCTAAACGTTTTGAATGAAAAAATTTGTCTATATCTTGATATTTTGCTCAAATTGAGCAAAACCTATAAAATTATTTAGACGTATATATTAAGTTAAATACCTAAAACGAACTTATTATTAATGATTAATTTCAAACAAATGTAATTAAATCTTACATGATTATACTTTTCCGTCATAACGGTGAGTAATTGTTTCGCCTCCTATATTTTTGGCACAACTTTGAATGTTGCGTCGACATAAATTTTTCCACTTGTGCAAACTTGATTAGCAAAATTAACGTCCATCATAACAACAAAAGTACCAAAATCAACTCCATACACGGAGGAAATGTTCAAAAAGCCCCCAGTATAATTTTTTAAATGTGCCCAGTCATTATGATTTATTATGTTGCAAAATGAAGCAAGCATTGTAGCTGTTGGTGGTTTTGGGGGTAGGCTTTTTTCCCGCCATCTAAACATCAGATTTTCATTCTTTGCGAATGTCAAAGTAACAGAGGCCTCAGGATTCAAAAGTAGCAAAAAGTAGCTTTTAGATTTCGATAAAAAATATTCACCCTTTTTTTATCCTCATAATAACTTCAATTCTAAATTTTTATTAAATTCAATTATTTTCCAAATTTTTAATTACAATTCTTTAAAAATTCGTTTATTTCTAAAATTAGTATATTTTGTAACGAGTGCGAGCAATTGCCAATTTTTGAATAAGCACTTTTTTGGGAACAAACTGTAGGCGAAGCTTCGCCTACAGTTTCTTCCAAAAAAAGTGCTCATTCAAAAATTGGCAACTGCTCGCACTAGTTACGAACGATATTTTTCATGACAAGGTGCAAAAAGTGCCCTTTTTAGCACCGCGTTATGAAAATATTTTTTTTTTTCAATTAAGTATTATATTTACTTTAATTACATTTGACAAAATTTCCATTTAGTTCAAAATTTAAATAAATAATTTTAATTTTTATATTATTCAAAAATATTTATTATCATTATTATTATTATTATAAAAATAAATATTAAAAAAAATTGAATTAAAATTTTCCAAAAGATTAATTTTTTTTAATTTCTAAATTAAATTTTTTTCTATAATAATTTTTGTTTAATAAATATATAAATACTTATTTGTTTTGCTTCTGAGATTAAAATTTGAAATAATTTTAATTAATTTAAAGTTGCTTAAAGTTTATTCTTTTCTAAACAGGAACATTATAATATTCAATTAATAATAATAAATAAATAAATAATAATAAATTAATATTCAATTTAAATCTATTATTGTAACTGTAGTTCTTAAAATAATAGTTTTTGTAATTAAAAACTATTATTTAAATATATATAAATTTAAATAAATGAATTCTTCAAAAAAAATTTCTGAAAGTTATTAAATTTATTAAAATTGTATTAAAAAATGATTGAATTTCTGAGCCGAATTTTATTATTTGTGAAAATAATTGAGTTCTAATAACGAATTTTATTACAATTTTTGAGAATAATTCTTTTATTTCAATTATTAGTAGATTTGAATTAGTGCAAATTTTCTAACAAAAATAAATAAAGCAGATCTTTGTATCCAAATTCAAAAAAAAGTATCTACATTCAAAATTGTAAAAATGATTTATTTTTAATGCTAATAATGTAGAATACGTTATTAAAACCTTTTACGATTAAAATGATATAATTATATTAAGAATCTCAATACTCACGATAGACGAACTTTATCATAGCAGGTTTTAAAACTTTCTGAAGTCGAGGTGACTGCTTTGTGTAAGTCTCTTTTGAACAATTTTTCCTTTATAGATTGATGATTAGGTGTGTGAGAGTGGTGCTTTCTTAATGTGAAAAAATCATTTTTCAAAATTCCTCTGCCACTGCATTGACCACTTTTGTGTAATTTACAAACCAAATATCTACAAAATCGTTTGAAGAGCAATGTTGTTTTGAGAAAATTTTAATAAAGTCAAATAATGATAGATAAAGATAATAGAAATGGAAAAACGAACCAAAAAAGAGTTTTTTTCCACTTTCTTTTTATAAAAAGTAATACTTACGTAGTGTTGCCCTTATGACTATTTATAATGTACTCGAAACCATCATAAATATTATTGCTGAAAATGCGTAAAGCAGAGGAGCTAAGTGGCTCATTATCCATGTTAAATGATTTTAATTTCGAAAGTATATTCTTTTGTAATAAGTAAACGACACTGAAATGGCGATATTTAATTGTGTCAAACTGTGTAAACGAAATTACATAGATTAAATTAATGATATAGATAACCCACTCATCAAAATATTCTTTCAGAATGCAAGGGAAAGAATAAATTAGAAATTTGCCTTTTTCTAACCCTGACTTACAGCGCCACTGTTTTTACCATTAATCCCAAACCACTTCTGAAAAATAAAGGGTTCAGTCGTTAGTCACATGTGTGTATGTTAAATTTCAACCAATCAGAGCGCAGTGTTTTGCGATAGAGTACATTGATTGGTAAAAATCTAAGTCTTCTATAAATAATCCAGAAGAAAGAAGAAGTAGACAGTGTGAGCTTCAAAGACATCCTGCGAAGGAATGTTCCTCCACTCCACGCAGTTGTAGTAATAATATTACGGTGTTGCCACATAAAGTTTCGAATGTAGCAACACTGCATGAAATAGCCAAATATATTTCTATGCATTCACAAACTCGGCCTTTCCCTTGCTGGCAACGTTGAAGGTAACACGATACAGGACTCGCGACAGAAGAAACTGTCGTTACAAAACTGTTACATAAAATTGTAGTCCCTCTGTTACGTAACAAAATTATGTTAATGTTACATAACTGTTATGTATTTATTACATAACTGTTATGTAATTGTTACATGACTGATATGTAATTGTTACATAACTGTTACGTAACTGTTACATAACTGTTATGTAACATGAAAGTAACAATGTTCTGTAACTGTCGTTACAAACCTGTTATGTCAAATTGTAGTCTCTCTGTTACGTAACAAAATTATGTAATTTTTTTTTTAATTTTTTTTTTAAATTAAATTTTTAATTAATTAATTAATTAATTAATAATTAATTAATTATTCCTAATTATTCCTGGATTTCTATTTCCATCAGAGTTAGTAAAATATTTTTTGATTATAAATCCAGTTCAAGCTTATTAATGTTTATTAAATTTATTAAATTATTATTATTATTAATAATTATAATTAGTAATGTTTAACTTTTTAACCCTCCATCCGTCGCATGGTGAGAATTTTCCTCATCCAGTTTGTTTTTTTATTTGTACATAACTCTTAAAATACGAAAAATTATAATTCCATATTCTCAGTACCTTTCACAGTACTCTTTTTTTTATATTATAACAATTTTTGTGTTTTTTTATATTTTTATTTTTTTGTTATTGAACTTGAAAGTAACAAATGTCGGGAATTTTTGACGCAAAGTGACGAAACTTCTCACCGTGCGACTGATCGCGTATAGTTGATTTCATTTGTCATTATTTTTTTATTTTAATAATTAAAAGAAAATAAAAGTTAATTTTACTGCCAATATGTTGTTTATAAATTCTAATAAACATTAAAAAAAATTAGGCATTTCATAACAAGTTTGAACTAATTTATGAGGGTGAGAATTTCCCTCACCTGTGATGGATGAAGGGTTAAAAAGTAAAAATGAAGTAGGGTGAAAATAAGCTATCTTGAAACTTTTTAAGATATTTAATATAATATCGATATAATCTTTAATTTTATTTTAAATTTTTTAACGTTCTTTGAAAATTTAGTCCGTTAGTTTCCAGAACATTGTAATTTTTTCTAAAAAATTTTCTAGAAATAAATAAAAGAAATTTTAATTTGAAAAATAAGAAAAAATTTATTTAAACTCGTAAAGAAAAATGGATTTTTCAAAGTGAAATAAAAATGTATAATAGCAGAGTCTCGCTGAATGCGGAGCCAACAACATTTCATCATAATGAAGTATAATATAAGTAATTATAGTAAGTATAATCGTTATTCTTCAGCTTCCTTTTCACTGCGTGTATTTTTATGATTCCTAAAAATATAAAAATTAAAAGTTAATTAAAATTGAAGAAAGTAGATTAGACAAATTCGAAGTATGGTAAATGTACTTGGCTTCTTCCCTCTTGTAGCGTTGAATAGATACGCGAAACCACTCTTTGGCAATGTTGTCGAACTCCGACTCTTTTAGAGATGCGTGGGTAGTGCAGAGTAGCGCTATAACAAATATGAATAATGTTTTAGAAAATTATTTTATTAAATAAATGAAAAGAAAATTTCAATCCGTACTATAACTATAAAGTTGCAGATAATTGTATTGAGAAAATATTGTTCACTGTAAATAATAGAATAATTGAACAAAATTTTACGATCAGAAATTTAGTTATAAAAAAACAAAAAATTCTTATACATACTTCTAACATGATTAACGAGTCATAATTTTGAAGCTGCTGGTTTTTGTTTTCTTCCTTTCCATGTGTAATATTTGCAACATTTATTCGAAGAAACAGTTTTTAAAACGTTGTATATGTTTTCCTTTGCAGAGGGTCCACCAATTCGAAGAATGTATTTTTCCTAAACAAAATATTATGAAATATCTAGCATGTCAAATTCTTTACTTTTTGAGATGTACACGGAGAAAAATAATGTAACTTTTACTACTTTCATAGTAAAACCTATAGACTTTTAGGAACTTCTTTGCGCATTTCTGGCTTTTCCTATTGACGAAGTAAATTTTACTAATTTTTTACAAAACTGTACTTTAAACTTAGAAAAATTTACTCCGAAAATAGTAAAAGTTTAAAAAAAGCGCAGAAGTTCTTGACAATGTAAGTTTTACAATAAAATTACTTTTATTTACTTTATTTCGTTTATCTGTGTATCAAATAATGAAGAACATTAAAATTTTTCCTACATTAAAAATACTTACAAAAAGCAATTTAGTTTCTTGAGAAGTTTTCAATTTCTTATTGAATTCATCCACATGTGCGACTTTCATCAGTGGTAGCAACGCTTTAATGTTTTCCATTTCATTAAGAATCGACTTCTCATTATTTCCTTTTTCTACCAGCGACAGACGGTTTTTTACATCTTTGAGCTCTAATCTCATGTGTGCACATAGTCGAACTACTTTCTTTATGTGCGATTGTATTTTTCCATTATTATCTAAAAATATCAAATAAAATTAGAATTAATCAATAAATACAAAAAATAATTTTATTATAAGTTCATTAAATTTTGATTCTCAGTAAATGTAATTTTTAAAAAAATTTGAATTGACTGAGGTCTGACTTTTCCTGTTTCTTGCAAATTTCAATATTTTATAGAAAGCAATGATCGTAAAATAATAATTAAATATAAATCTTCCTATAAAGTACAAACCATCAATATTCTTATGTTCAAGGACATCTTCAGAACGATGGCTTGCATTTTTTGATGTATCAGCCTGTGTTAATGAATCTTTATCACCAAAGTCAGGTTCTTCTGGTAGAGGTGCAAGGATGGTACTAAGTTGCTCATCATTATCAGTATTATGAAAATTCATTGAATTAGAACTATTATGTCGCACTTTTTTCTTTTTTGGAGCTGAAAAACATACAAAATCTAAACAAAATTTTCCTTTTTTATTCTCTTATATTATTTTTTATACTCTTGTTCAAAAATTTTTTTTTCTCTTTTCGATGGTGATGCATTTATGTATCCTATTACTGCATGTAGAAATATAATTTTTCTTCAATATTAAAAATTGTAAAACACCTAACCTTGCGTATAATTTTCCATATCTTCATCAACCGACAGGTTTCTTGAAATTTTAGAACGATAGCCTTTGCCTAGGGTTTCATGATCTGTAGAACTGTAGTTTCCATTGCCTGCTCTTTTTCTAGCCGACGTCATTAAATCTGTAATAAAAAAATAGTGCTGTACATTTATGTTACAAATAATGAATTATAAAATATGAAATTTTGTAATTTCTAATTCTTTTTAAAGTACTTGGAAAAACCTTGTTCGAGAATTATTCCAGAATATATTCAAGAATTGAGGATCTGTAATATCGTAATTTGTTTCCGTAGTCGAGCGGTATGAGAAGATCTTGCAGTATTGGACCTTAAGTTCAAGTACTCAAGCAGGCAAATTTCTTTCTTTATGTTCATATTTTTTGATTCTAAAACAAATTCCAGAATTCTTCATGAAAGTTCAACGAGTTTATAAGAAATAAACTTCAGTTATTTTCTAACAGCTTAAAATAATATTTCAAACAGTTCATATCCTCAATTCTTGAATAAATTCTGGAATCATTTATTATTGAACAAAGTTTTTCCGTGCATACATGTTACTCCAAACAAAATTTAAATTCAAATTAAGAAATTGAGAAAATAAGTTAAAATTAAAAGTTTCCTATATTTGATAAACATATATTTATAGTTAAATTGAAAAATACTTACAACAGAATTTATCAATTTCTACTTCTAATAAGAACCAAGTTGCAGAATCGTGGTCACTTCTCTTTAAAAGCAACGATGTAACATTCATAATAGTAGGTGGCCACCAACATTTATAAATGATTTTATCATTTATATCTTTAAAATATCGTAGCCATTTTACCAGCACTTCTGAATATTGATCCAATTCATTTTCCGATTGTAAGAACTTAACAACAGCAAATTCTTTAAGGCTTTCCACTGGTCTCTAGAAAGAAAAACTTAAAAGTTAATTGTAATGAAATATAAAATTATATTACATACTAAAATTTAATTAATATTAAACGTTATTTTATATTAGTTATATCTTTCTTTAGTCGGAGTTTACATCTTTTTACTGAATATACCTTTATAGAAAACAATAAATTGAAAAAGAGAAAATAACATATTTTTTATATTACGGGGATTTGTACAATACCAGCAAAATAATTTACATTTTTGTAAAAAAAATTATTTGATATTCTTTTACTAATTTTAAATAGGGGAGAGTCTCCAGTTGTGAGACGGGTTTCATTTTTGACCTGTAAATTGTAAACAGGTAAACGAAATTGTAAATAAAATACACCGTTCGAAAGGTAACAGAAATACGCAACTTTTATAAAAAGAAAGTATAGTGTTTCGATGAACTCAAAAAATTTTACGATACATTTTCCGAGCACATCGCTTTTTTCAAAAAAAAAATGTCTCCAGTTGTGAGACACTCATTAAAAATTGCTAAAATTGAATCAGTTTGACATAAAACGTTATGTGTAGTAGAAATAATTAAATATATTAATAATATATATTATTATATACTAAATAATAATATTTATTCGCCAAAATATGACTATCAAATAAGCACAGTTTAATAGCTTCAACAAGAGCATTAAAATTGATTTCTTCTGAATCAATTGACTTTTTTCCACTTGACATGCCCAAAAATACTAGAAAAAAAATCAAAACAACATTTAAATAGTATGCCTGCAAAGTCGTATTTTTATGCTGCCCAGATGGGTGTTGACACCGTCTCACAACTGGTGATATGCTGTGTCTCACACCCAGAAATTGGCGCTATTTTGAAAAAGGAAAATTAAATTATTTTCAACCGTAGATTGGAAAAATGCAATATTGCATCACAAAATATAAGGAAAACACTAAAAGAAAATGCATTACATTTACCTTTTCCAATTAATTAACTTGGAAAAAAGTACTTTGCATTTATTGAAAAAACGCTTTTTAGTCAATTATCACACACATTGTTGGTTATTTAACAAAAACAGTTTATATATCCGCTTCGGCGTACACGAAAAAGTTGGATCATATAAAAAGAAATGTTTTTATATAAACCAATCGTCTTTTTAATATTGCATGTTAAAAAAAATTGACTGTCTCACAACTGGAGCTGTCTCACAACTGGAGACTCTCCCCTACATATTTTATAAATACCATACATTTATGATAATTTAGATTTTTATAATTACTTAGTAGAATTTTACTGTTCATTATTAATGACACAATTGACCATTACTGGTACTGTCACTTGTTCAAAATTACTTTCATCATTTTAATTCAATAACTCTTTTCCAAAATTTGTAACTAAAATTCTTCTTTAAATTAATTATTATTAATAATTTTTAAAACATTTCTTTGAATATTTTCAAATCCTTTTGTTTACAATTCAATTTTACAAAATTTCATCGATTATTCGAAAATTCTTCAATCAAATATTAGAAAATACAAACTTCAAATAACTTAAAAAAATTCAATTGAACTTTTAAAAAAAATTAAATCTACACAACTTTTAGTTAAAAGTATGAAAAAACATTCAAAGATCAAAATTCAATTATCTACAATTTTAACTGAAATTTATATTTGAATCAATTATAATTAGAAAATTCTACGACAATTTAAATATTTAAATACAAAAATAAGTAATTTATTGAATAATTGAATGTTTCTTAAAATTTAATTCCCATAAAGAATCGTTATCAACAAATTTTCAAATAATTGAATTCTATCAACGAATTTTAATAAAAATTTTCAGAATAATTACATTTTTTGAGAAATTCGATTAAAATTGTATTAAAAATAATTGAAATTCAGCAATGAGTTTTATTATTTGTGAAAATAATAGTTAATTTATAAAGTTTTTTATTATTTATGAAAATAATTGAATCTCCGTAAAAAACATTTGATTATTTATGAAAATAATTAAATTATTGCGAAGAAAAATTGTG
This sequence comes from Leptopilina heterotoma, assembly GCF_015476425.1. Taxonomy (NCBI): domain Eukaryota; kingdom Metazoa; phylum Arthropoda; class Insecta; order Hymenoptera; family Figitidae; genus Leptopilina; species Leptopilina heterotoma. The sequence continues at coordinate 233,184 of NW_025110821.1, forward strand.
AAGACAACTCTTTTAAAATTAAATTAAGAAATTTGAATAAAAGAAAAATTAGATTTCAAGAATAAGCACAATAACTTAAGAAAACAATAATTTTCCAGGATTACAACCAAAATTGAGACTTTTCCAGGTTTTTTCGAAGTATATAAAATTCTCTTACATTTCCAGGTTTTCAGGTTGCGTGTCAACCCTGATTTATTACATTTACATTTATTTCTATATTATTTGAAATTATTTTGCTTACCAAATCGTAATCCAAATCCATTTTAACACTATTCACGTCTATTAAACAAATTGTAGCAAATACACATCGACACGTTTAGATAAATGAAAGAAAGATTTGTCGAGCGGCAAGAGTAGGTTAAAGCATGACTTTGTTTACGATATGTATATGTAAAGTCGGTTCTACAATGGGCACGTCGGACGTGAACGTCTGACGTGCCGTACTGACGTCAACCATTTGAATAGCATGAATAACGTCAGCACGGCACGTCAGACGACCACGTCCGACGTGCCCATTGTAGAACCGTCTTAAAGATCTGAACATAATATCAACACTTGCTACACGGAAAAAAAATCAGCCTAATAATGCATGGAGTCTATTGGTTCGATTTTTACATGAGCCCATTTTGCAAATATCACACAGGAGTTTACTAAAAATGCATGGCTTTTGTGACTTTTGCCACAGCACCATGCGAAAATAGGATGGATTCCAAGCTAATCACGCATGGTAGTGTGCGTGCAATATACACAACAGACGCTCATGTGTTTTTAGCCTAGTATTTTTTTCCGTGTACCAAAGCTACCAAACGACAGTAAACACTTAAGGAGAGTCCAGAATAGAGTCGAACGCGCTGATAGTAACGCGCTCGTCCATATGGAATACATAGGACGAGCGCGTTGTATCAGCGCGTTCATACCGACTTCGACTCTATTCTGGACTCTCCTTTAAACAGAGAGGACAAGTCTTTGATATCTATATATATTCTCTGATAAGCAGTTGGACAAAGACAGGCAGTTCCATATCTAACCTAACCTTAACCTTTATATACGGTTTTACACGTGCATCGTCTCAATAGTAAAAATACTACAGTAGGTCATGTTTGATTCATGGTTTGATTTCAACGCTTGGGGACAGGACCATTTAATAACCTAAAACTTTATAATATTGAATATACACGTTGTATGGAATTTATCAAGTAAAACCATAGTCATGTTTTTATGTGGCCTTTGCTGGAAGTAATAATAAATACGTCCACACTGTTTGTATGTTAATTCTCATCCTTCATTTCATGACAATTTGACGTTGATGTAAACGTTGAAATTAAATTGAAAACTCAGGTAAGCATACTCATTATGTATTCTCAAACGTTTCCAATTTTTAAAATGAATAAAAATTAATATATTAATTTACAATATTTATGAATATAATAATTTATTTTTTGTTTTCAAATTCAACATTCTGAACATAACCTATTTAATATCTCGATTATTTTAAACAATAGAAAATTCTGTTTGCGTTACAATTTTGACATAATATTTTGTGGAGAATAAACTAGAAAAGTATTACAAGACAAATATAGAAATTGTTTTTAAATGATTTTTTACGTATAATTTTAAAAAATATAACTTCTGAGCTGACAAGTATTTTTTTGTACGTGGACTACCGCAGTGGTTATTGTGGGTAGCCGAAATGTTTTTTCATTTATATATTGCAAAAAGGACTAAAATTCTTGCAGGGTTTTTTTTATACAATCGTATATGTTAATAAATTCAATTATATCAATTATAGATAAACGAAAATATTCGGAAAATAAATTTTTAGAAAATTGGTTTACTCCACTGTTTCGAAATCTATTAACCGATTTTGAATGTTTTCGCTTGTTTTCCTTCATCTGTAATTTCACGAATAAGTATCACGAAATATATGTATAACAATAAAAACACATATTTTAACATATTAAACACATATTAAAACATAGATATATTAAGCATAACCTATTTAATATATCGATTATTTTACAGTAGAAAACTCTGTTAAAAAATAATTTTATTTGTAATTCGAATCAAAATGTTTTATTTGCTGTTACAAAAGAATTTTTGTAAAAAGTTGTGATAATTTCAATTTCTTTTTTTGCAATATACTAAATATAAAATATTTAACTTACTCAAAAAACTGTCAGTAGTTCTGTATAATAAAAAGTTATAAATAAATTTACAAAATTATTGAATTCAAAAAAGTTTATTTATTTATTTATTATTTATATAATAGAGGCATCTTGGATCTTAAAATGGCACGCATTTTTGGTAAATGTTTCAATTATTTAATTTAAAATTTTAAGAATAGAAAGAGATTTTTCAAATTTATTATTGAACAATTTAAAAATGAGGCCATAAAAAATCAGAAATTGGAGCATGTTCCATTTTAAGATACGACTCCTTTATTATGGAAAATATTATATTTTTTGCAAATTTAATTGAAAATTTCAAAAATAACTAAATTTTATTAAATGCCTTAATTGTGTTAATGCACAAATAAATAAACTACAAAAATTTTATTTTTATGTATGTTTCGTTATTTTTATTTAAAAGAATTACTTTTTATTACGCGAAAATAGTGCTTCCCACGAAACGAGACGAGATTTTATATAGCATCGTCTCGATCTTGTTAAATATTAAAATTTAATATGTCAGTCTCGAAAAAAGTGGTCTCGATCTCGGTCTCGATAAATCTACTTACCTTAATTTGAAAAAATTTAGAGTTGCGTTAGAGAAAACTGTTCACAAAATATATATAGTTGTAAAATGTAAATTTAATTATCAAATTCTTTGATATTATAAAATTTATTATTTAATAATTTATAATCCAATTCTTTTCCAGGGTAGAGAGTCAAAAGTGCTAAAACATAAGTGCTAATGCCAAATTTCTAAAATTATTATTTTTTCAATGGATATTTTTTCCAAAAATTCTTTTTGGTTAACAGTAAATTTAATTTTCGGTTCATTTCATTAAACTGTTAAAAATTGTAAGTGCAAATTAAATTTTTATGTAAAAATGTCAGACTTATTGCTCGTTGGTAAAAAAACTTATTTACATGCTGATGGTTTTTTGTATTACAAACATTTCAATGAAAATTATCTTGAAGAAAATAACATCCTGGAATACTTGGATTGGCACTTTTTTGGCACTTCTGTACCCCAATCTTTTTTCCAGACTACATTTAGTCTAGAAACTTACTCTCCACATCTCCACTTATTAAGTACAAAATTAATTATTATTGTTATTACTGTTCATATTTTCAAAAATTTTAATAAAATTTCACGAAAGAATTCAATTTCTAACATTTTAATAAATTATTCTAAACAAATTCAATAATTTTTTTAAATAGTAAAATCTTTACAGAAATTCAATGATTTTCAAGACAATTTTAATTGAATTCCTCAGAAGAATTCAATTTTTAAAAATTTTTTAACACATTTGGAAAAAATCCAATTACTTTTATAAATAGTAAAATTCTTTGCAAGAATTATATTAATTTTATAAATAGTAAAATTCTTTGCAGGAATTCAATTATTTTCAAAACAATTTTAATTGAATTCCTCTGATGAATTCAAATATTTTTAAATTTTTCCATAAATTTCAATTATTTCCTAAAATTTTAATAAATTCTTCGAAACAATTAAACTGTTTTTATAAATAGTAAAATTCTTTGCAAGAATTCAATTATTTTTAATTCAGTTTTAATAAAGTTATCTTTTATAATATAATAATCTTTTCGAGCTTTTAATTTTTCGAGCTGAGCCGAGCCCAATCAGTTCGAGCTCGAGTTGAGCTGGGCAAAAAGCTTGAATAATTTCGAGTACGTATATATATATTGTGAGTACTCGATTTTATTTGAGTACTCAAATTTTTCGAGTACTCGATACATTGAGCCGGCTCGGACTCGGTTTGAAAAAATTCGGCTCGGCTCGGCACTTCGAGCTTTTTGCACATCTCTATACTAATAAAATTATTCTTTATACATTTCAATTGCTTTCAAAATTTTCAATTTCAATTTTCAATTCTTTGCGAGAATTCAGTTATTTTTCTAAATAATATAGACTTCTTTGAAGGAATTCTATTATTATCAAATTTTTTGACAAAATTCTTTAGAACAATTCAATGATTTTTTAAGACATTAATTTTAAAATTGAAAATATTTGAAAAGAAAAATTATTAAAAAGTTAAGAAAAAAAATGAAACTGAAGTTACCAACGTTTGTTCGACGAAAAATATAATACGTAACAATTTCCCCGCCTCAGATCCAATTTTTTTTTCACATTTATTATAGATACTAATATTAGAAGCTATTAGAAATTATTTTCAACTTTAAACTGTAAACACATTACCGGAACATGTACTTTATTATTATTAATTATTGAAACTGTTTTATCGACTATTAATACATTATTTGGTAGAATACTTATCGTCGTTTGTTTAGAACTTTTTACTAATTCTGATTTAGAGAGTAAACATAACTAAAAATTTAAAACTAGACAAAATTGATTACTCGTATCCAGCGCAACTTTTAAATTCCAGAAAATTGTGAAATTAAAAGATGTAACAAAAGTGTTCATTAAAAACTATTAGTTTGTTAATTAAAATTATAAATGAATAAATTAAGTTGAATAATATAATAAATTAAGTCTCGTAATAATATTTTTTACTTTTTTTTCTAGTTTTTAAAAATATCGCTGATAGTCTCGGTCTCGTAAAACTCGATATTCTCCGAGTTAATTTACTTTCATGAAATATCTTTCATCTACATGAAGAGTATATAAAAACAATGTCTGAAGAGTTCAGCCAGTTATCAAAACGACATAAATCTCGTTTGATTAGAGAAGAAGTTTCAAATTTGTCAACTTTTTTAGCTCTAGAAATCGACGGAAATGAAGAAACAGAAGTATGTAACGATGCTTCTACTGCAACAAATTTTTTTGTTAATGATTGCGATATGTCAGATGTAGAAACTGGGAATTTTGAATATTCTATTGATGCCTGTTCCGAAGTACCAAGTAATTCAAATGATGTCTTACCTGAAATAAATGAGAGTGTTAATGAGAATGCTATTTTGAACCATTTAGATGATTTTGACAGCGATGTTGTTTATAGTGATTTGTCCGACGAAGACGTATATAACAGTAATTATGAGTCCGATAGTAGTTGTAACAGCGAAAATGATTTAGCTAGTGAATTACAAGACATTGTTTCAGAAGGTCATTTAAGTCAAAAAATTACAAATAATTTACTCCGAGTTTTACGAAAGTATGGTAATGGCGAACTTCCGAAAGATAGACGGACACTGATGAAAACTCCCAAGAATATCTCATTTGAGCTAGATCCACTTGGTGAAGGTCAGTATTACCATTTTGGGCTTGAATCTTGTGTCGTACGTTCAATAAAAAAATATTTTAAATTAACTCCAGATAAGGTACAAATAAATGTAAATATTGATGTGGTACCTTTAGTGAAAAGTTCGAACAGTAATTTTTGGACAATATTGGGCTCCATAGCAGCTGATTTTTACACAGAACCATTTGAAATTGGAATTTACCATGGTTTAACGAAACCAAAAGATGTTAATCAATTTTTTAGACCGATTGTTAATGATTTCCTTCAGTGTAGAGAATTAGGTGTTAAAGTAGATGGTAAAATAGTACAAGTTACTCTGAATGCTCTAATTTGTGATGCACCAGCGAAAGCTTTTGTAACATGCACTAAGGGTCATACTGGCCACTTTGCTTGTCCAAAGTGTATTCAAGAGGGTGAATATATTTATAATCGAATGACATTTCCTGAAACTCAATCGAGTTTAAGATTTGACACTTCTTTTCGACAAAGGTTTCAGCCGGAACATCACACTGGGTATTCTTGTTTAGAAGAATTGTTTGTAGATGTAATTGATCAAGTACCTATCGATTATATGCACTGTGTTTGCCTTGGTATTGTTCGAAGATTAGTGTGGTTTTGGATTAAGGGTAAAAGGAACGTGCGATTAGAAGATGATAGGATTAAAACTCTTTCAGAGACTTTAATAAATATGAAACTGTTTATAACTTGTGAATTCGCTCGTAAACCAAGGTCAGTTAATGACATTGAAAGGTGGAAAGCTACTGAGTGTCGTCAGTTCCTTTTATATACGGGAATAGTTGTTTTAAAACAAATCCTTTCAGAAGATGTTTACGCACATTTTTTATCGCTTAGTATTTCTATGCGGATTTTAATTGATAAGGAATTAAATTTGAACCCAGCGTTAAGGGCTTATGCGGATAAACTTATTAAATGGTTTGTTGAAAATGTTTCCATTCTTTACGGTCCAGAATATGTCACTTACAATTTTCATGTAACAAGTCACTTACCTCAATGCTGCGAAATTTTCGGTCCATTAGAAAAATTCAGTGCTTTCAGTTTTGAAAACCACTTGCAAAAGGTGAAGGGACTTGTAGAAACCAGTAGCAGACCGTTACATCAATTGGTCAATAGAATTTCCGAAAGAGATAATAAAAGGCCTGTCTCTTATTATCAAAAAGTTTATCCTGCTTTAAAGTCAAATGTAGCCGGCGAACTGTATTTACAGTTTTCAGGATTTCGTGTTTCTTCAAAAAAAATTGAAAATTGCTGTTTGTTGAAAGATGGTACAATTGCAATTATAAAAAAAATTCATAATGAACGCGATACCATACTTTTATCAATAAAATACTTTAAAAAAGCGAACCATTTTTCACCAGACCATGCAATTCCAAAAAATTTTCAATTGTTGAAGTTGAGAAAGCATCTCCTTCAGTTATCAAACAAATTACTCCTTCAGAGATAAAAAAAAAATGTCTTAAAATTCAGCAAAAAATAACACTTTTGTCATTATTCCACTATTGCACGAAAATAGTATTTTTACTACATAATAATTTCGAAATTGTTGCTTAATTTAGAATTTTATTTAAAACAAGGCTCGAACTAGGTCCTTAAATCTCGTAAAAGTCTGTAATTTTGCTTGAAGACCGTAAAAGTCTGTCTTTTTGAAAAAAGGTCCGTAATGTCAGTAATTTGATTAAAAAACGTCCGTAAAACGAAATTAAATTATTTTCAAAAATTTTAATAAAATTCTTGTCGAAATTTCAATTAAATTCAAAAATTGTCCTCAAGTAAGAGATTTTTAATAGCTATCTAGTATTCAAATAAAATTTTCCAAGAGAATTCAATTACTTATAAAAAAATTTAATAAAATTCTACACAATCCTTGAATTATTTTTAAAAAATAAAAATATTACAGGAATTTCATTATTTACAATTTGTCTTTATAAATTTTTTCGCAATCATTTAATTATTTTCACAAATAATAAAATTCCTACAGGGATTTCATTATTATTTTGTAAATTATAAAATTCTTATTAAGAATTCATAATTAGTTTGATAAATAATGAAACTCATTGCAGAATTTCAATTATTTTTAATACAATTTTAATGAAATTCCTCGAAAAAATATAATTATTCTTAAAAATTTTATTAAAATTCGTCAAAAGAATTCAATTATTTAAAAATGTGTTGATACAATTCTTTATGAGAATTCAATTTTAAGAAAGATGCAATTATTTTTTATAACATGCAATAGTTTTTTCTTGTACTAAATAATTGAATTGTAGTAGAATTTTCTTATAAAAATTAATTTATTATTGGATTTCAGTTAAAATTTTAGATTATAATTGAATATTAAAAGCAGTAGAGCGTAAACTTTTAGAAATAATAGAATTTTGAATAGGTTTAGGTTATTTCATAATAAAATCTTTAAAAATTTCAATTTTTTATATTTCTAACAATTCTGTGGAATTAATTTTTTTAATGAAAGTTTAATTGAAGATTTTTTTATATTATTTGAAGTTTTTATTTTGTAATATATATATATTTAATTGAAGAATTTATGAATAATTGAAATTTCGTAAAATTGAAAATTGCAAAAAAATGGATTTGAAAATTGTCATAGAACTTTTTCGAAAATTATTAAAAATAATAGATTTTTAAAAGAATTTAAGTTAAAAATTCTTCAAAACAATAATTTTATAATTTTGTCAGCAATTGGTTAATAATTTTTTATTTTTGGTCCGTAAAGTCCGTATTTTTAGATACTTTTACTGGTTTGAGCCTTGAAATGTAAACTAAAAACAATTTCCCGTTTTTTTAATTTCTACCTACTACGAATGGCACAATATCATAGGTAATCATTTGTAATATTTCCATGATTACTGTTCTCCGTTGTCTATTTTTTGTATAAAATAAATATTCTGACTATTCTATAAAAATTAAATGATAAACCGATTGTAATTGTACTTATTTATATATTGTTTGAGGTTTGCTTTCTGTATATACTTTAAAAAGTTATATTTTGAATCACCTGTGTACGCTGTAAATAATTGTTTGATATTAAAAATAAAAAAATATTGTATTTAAAGTCTATTCATATAATATAATAATGACATCTCATACTCCTTCCTTTAATGTAACATTGTAACACACTGATTACTCACCTGCTTATAACAATGTTACAAAATTGTTACTCACATGTTTGAAGCATTGTTACGTAAATGTTACTTAAATGTTACAACATTGTTACGTATATGTGTGTAACTTTGTTACGTAAATGTTACTTACATGTATGTAACTTTGTTATGTAAATGTTACTAATATGTGTATACTCTGTTACGTAAAAGTTACTTATATGTGTGTAACTTTGTTACGTAAATGTTACTTATATATGTGTAACTTTGTTACGTAAATGTTGCTTATATGTGTGTAACTTTGTTACGTAAATGTTACATAATTGATACAGAACATTGTGATTAATGTGTGGTAGACATTTTTACTAACACGTTACTCACATGTTACAAATAAAAAAAATCACAAGTTTCTCTTTGTTACGTAACCGTTACATAACAGTTACGTAACAGTGTTTGCTGGGTCGTGCCTGTAATATCGCTAACAAATAATGATCAAGCATATGAAACCGACAAAAATAAAGTATTTAATTTTGAACGCGTTTAGTTGTGTGATTTATGCGTGTGATAAAATGGTTTATATTTTAAAAAGTATTAAATAAAGTAATAAAAATTTTTTTTAATCTATAAACATTTTTAAAATTATTTACTAAAATAATTTTTGAAAAACGGAAAGTACATGCGTTCAATTGAACATATTTTGACTTACAAAATATTGTTTCGCTTTATTGTGGCGAAATGTCAAATACTTATATTATAAAATGCCTAACCCTGCTCAATTCTACCTTTTATTAACGTCTGTATTAAACCTTTCTTTATGTCCATCTCCATTATTTCGTTCCATGTGAAATTGTCTCAGAGTTGCATGTAATGTATAAAATATCCCATAATCGCAAAAGAATCACCATCATTTGTTATCACAAAAGATGTTGCTTCTGAAAATTATAACACAATTATGTTTTAGATAAAAGTATTTTTATTTTCTAATTTTACCAAATGAAAATTTAAATGATTAATACTTGCTTTCACCACGTTGTAAATTATAAATATTATTGTGTTAAACACGACTAATAAATATTAAAAGAAGTAGTTTTTTACATGTATTTAATAAATTTTAAAGGTGGCAGGGAGCACTGCAGAGACCAAATAATGGTTTACATTCCAATATCCACATTCATGATGGACACTACTACGTGAAAAGTCAACAAAAAGGAGGATTGACGTATGTAATTTGGTTGATTTTAGTATATAATTTTAGTTTTAATAGTTAATAGTTCTATAGTTTTTAATATAAAGAAAAAAATAGTAACTTCAAATTTCTTTTAAATCTGTAAATATATTTTTTATACAATTAATTATTATTACAAAATTATCCTTAAAAATTTTTCCATTTTCTTAAAGAGAGAAAATTATTTTAAGAAAAGGGTTGCCACAGGTCAGAAAGATGTCAGGGAGTTTTTATCAAAAGTACTTACAAAAATAAAATTTGTAGATTTCTTAAGAAAGTTTTGAATTTTAGTAATTTAATTATTTCAAAATTTTTAACGCAATTGTCCTCGTGAATAACAAAATTCTTTCCATAAAATTAATTTAATTATTTTTAAAAATGTGAATAAAAAGTATTCATTTATCTAATCCTTCATTTTCTTTTAGGTATTTAATATATAAGTTTCATAGAAGCAGACAATGTCCAGCGAGAGGTGTGATCAGACGAAATGGGAATTTCGCAGTAACAGTTGCTCATACTCACCTACCATATACAAGATTTGGAGAAGAAATCTCATTCAGAAATATGAATTGTATAATACTATTACACGACAGAGTCATAATCCTCGACACGTTTACAACAATCTCTAACCATTGTAAGTGAATATTTTTACATAATATTTATTTGATAAATAAAATATCTTTGCCAAATTTTTTTTCGCAAAATTTGCAAACTTAATTAATTGATATATTTCACAGAAATATATTAATATTTCAAATTGCATAAAGAAGTTAAAAACTTTTAACTTTTTTGAATATAGATGTACGTTTAACCGGAAATTTGAATCCACTAAAAAATGTTTTCGCGTTACGTGTAGTACAGGAATCTCCAATTTTTTTGTGGGTTCGATTTAAGTCTGTCAGTAATGCTAAAAACAAAAGAGGTGGTGCGCTGCAATCTGCACTTTCTTCAGATTTACACGTAGGTGCGCTGCTGCGTCTATGCAGTTAACGCAACAACTTTAACTGGGCATTTAACATTCGATCTTTTTTCTTTTCTTTTTAGTAGCCTTTTGTTTAAACAATTAACCATTATTACACAAATTAGCTAGTACTACGACCTTTAAGTACATACTTAACTTTATCATTTTGCTAATCGGCGCATTTAAAAGTTTTTTAAATAGAAGAAGAAGAAAAAGAAGAAGTGTAATCTATATATACTATATTCATTACTATATAATTCTTAACCTATATAAGCTTACGTTATACTCGATTTTTTTTAGTTTCGACATGGCACAACAATTAAAGGCATATGTTTTTAAAACCTACGTTTTCAATAACTATCGATATGTTATCCACAGTGAGAAAGAAAATACAACGTAAGTTTGACAGATATTTTTGAAGATTTATTTATTAAAACACAGTAAAGAAGTTTGACTTTTGGGGGTGTGTTCGTTGATATTTTACAGTAAATCATGAAAATAATTAAAATATTCCATAAAAATGTTTTATAGTAATTTTTTAAAAGAATTATTATTATTTTTGAATCATTCTATTTTAGAAGAAAATATTGGTTTTAGATTAAAATTTCTAAAAAATGACATTGTTATTCAATTTTTTTAATTCGAAACTTATTTGTTTATTTTTTAAACTAAAACTAATTTCAGATCCATAATATTCAAATTCAAAAATATATTATATATTATACATATTATTATATATTCAGATATACATATGTTTTGTCAACGTTTTTTACAATTTGGGGAAATAATGCAACAAACAGAAAATTTTGACATAAACATACTAAACAGTGAAAGAAATAATATGAAATTTATTAGTGAAGTTATATTAAAATTCTTGATATTTGATATAATTATATTAAATTTCATATTATTTAACTGTTTAGTATTTTTTATATCAAAATTTCGGTTTGTTGCAATTTTTTCCCAAATTGTGAAATTCCTTTACAAATTTAATGTAATTTTCTTTCCGTGTATGAAAAAAAAATTTTTTTCAATTACATTTTGAGTCCTTTCCAATATTTTTAATCCATAATTAAAATTCATTTTATCGAAAGTTTCTTTTAATGTATTTTATGAGGTTTTTTATACACTCTAACGCCGATTTAACAGACTTTTTGTGTTATTTACGATTTTCATTGTCCTGACTCATTAAAAGTATTGTTCGCTTTAATGGACGACTGCCCCAGACAGTCCGCTAAACCGGCGTTAGAGTGTAGTTTGTTTTGGAAATAAATAGCTTCCATTATTGTTTTATATAATTTTAAAAATATTTTCAGATATTATGTATGTGAAAAGTATAGAAAAGGTTTGTGCAAAGCTCGCGGAGTTGAAAAAAATTGAAATTTTTTTCTGAAAGGAAACCACACGCATCAGAAAAATATGGCTGAGCGAGAGGAGGAGATGGAGGTGGAAGAGGAGGAGGAGGAGGAGGATGAACATCTTCAACCAGAGGATGTTGTCGAAAGACAACACCCTCATGAAGTTGAAAATAATAGTAGAAATTTCAGAATTCTAGATTTTAAGGGAAGGGTACATCCGGGTGATTCTTCTGAAAGTGACCACTACACGTGTCTCCAACGTGAGGTTCATTATTTATATTAGGGTAATGTCACATTGAGTGGACCTCCACTTTGAGTGGACCACCTGAGTTTTTAAGTTATCTGACAGCGGAAACATGAAATAAATAAAACGAATAGCAACACCGCACCTAGAAACCGTAAGAAATTAAGTTCCGCGATAAACATGTACGTTATTGTTTGATGTAACGCATTTTTAAGAATACAAACCAAAAAAGAAGTCGCTCTTACAATGAGTAAAGTGATTCAGAAGTGTAAAAGTAGTGTAAATTTTAAGTTTTAAAAGGTAACTTATTTTTTTCCTACTACTTTGGACATTGCAATTGATTGTCTTAGTTTAATTAAGTGATAATTTTGACTCAAAAAAAATTGTGGTGGCTGCCATAAAAAGTTGTATTTCACTATGAGTGGACCACTGTTTATAACCATGAGAGGACTGCCTGTTTTTTATATTTTTAATGTCAGTTTACCATTTTTAAGGAAATAAATTGACAATAAATTGGTTTGAAACTATGTTTTATGTTCTTTATTAATTTTTTTGTGATATTGATGTGATATGTGCCAAAATTATTAAAAGTGGTTTCACTTGTAAACATTGCGACACAATGCCTCCGATTAATTTGCTTTCATGAAGAATTTTTTCGAAAAAAAGCTTAGGCGGTGTTACGAACCAAAGATTATTATTAGTTTAAATTATTAAAGTCAAGAAAATAGTTCAGAAATTAAAAAAATTTAAAGAATAAAAATTTAAGTGTTGAGCGATGAAATTTAGTTTACCGCGCGCCTGCGGAGGTTCGCTGGAGGAAATCAAGCTGCCAGGGCCGGATGGTCCTGTTTTTATTTATGGGGTCCGTTTATCTCTTTTAAAAGAGTTCGCCAAGCAACATCATTTTGAAATTTTGAATTAAAATTTTAAGAATTTAATATGAAAAAGGAAAGTTAATAGACAATAAGAAAACAGAAAATTTTGAAATGAAAATTTAAAATTTATTATAACTTTAAAAAGAAGAGATTACAGAAAGATACAAGAGAAAATTATGATACGGAACGATACATTTACTCACTCGATCTCCTTAAACTTAAATTTCCTTATCACTACCGCCTGAGTTTTGAGATGCTCGACGGGCGAAAATTTCCTTTCTGCTAGGCCCCTCCTATTTGGATGGCCTAAGCACCACACACGAACAAATGAATCCACGATTTAAGGGAAGAAAATTTTAAACTGGGCACGCACTTATGCACTGAGTTTAACCATTCCTCAAATTTTAGTCTGTGAATTAAATTTGTTTTGCTTTACGTGAAATTTAATTATTAGCGCAATTCGAAATTTTAAAATTTCAAGATGACGAAAATAATTAATTTGGTCGGACTTCACTAAGTGAAGTTTTTTTCCTTTTTATTTATTTTCGTCTGTCCTGAATTTGGACACTATCTCGTAGTGGTCCGTAAATTAGGGGCCGATTAACAGACGGGCGCGTCCCGGCGTTTCACAATCCGTTGATGCCTCCGTGAGGAGCTTACTTAGAGAGCGAAAGTTGTACTGCGAATTTTGAAAATGTTAATTGCTCCTCTAGTCCTTGCTTCTAAATCTGGGGGAAGATTTTGGTTAGAAGAGGTGGTTGTGGGAGTAGAAGTAGGGTTGGAACTTAAGGCCCATTGGTCAAGAAGATTTTTTGCTGACTTGCGAATCTCACGCTTAGCGTGAGAACGGAAAGCTGTCAGGAAAAATCTGATACTTTTCTGGAATTATTATTTTAAAAATAATTCCAAAAGTAAAAAAAATTAAAAAAAATTGTTTATCATTATTGTTAAAAAGAAATTATTTACAATTATAATTAATAATATTATTTATAATTATAAACAAAATTGCACTAAAATTAGTGCTAGTGTTCTAGTTATAATTGTTCAATAACTAAGAAACACCATTTAAATTTTAAAGTGTGAAAAAAAAGAAATTTGAAATTTTCCCTTTAATTTAGTTGAACTTGAAAAGAAATAATACTTAATTCAAGTCATCGCACGTGCGTTTGTTTAACAGGCGAGAAAAGTGAAATTTGATACTTTTCCGGAATTATTATTTTCGAATAATTCCAAAAAGTAAAAAAAATTAATAATTAATAAAAATTGAGAGAAAAAAAAAATTATTTATTGCTATTATCAATAAATAATTTAATTATTTATTAATAATATTGCACTAATAATTAGTGCTGGTGCTCTGGTTATTATTGTTCAATAATCTCAGAAACACCTCATAATTTTGAATGGGGAAATAATTTTGAATAAATAATTTCCCTTTATTTTGCTGGGTTTAAAAGGAAATAATATTTTATTTGAATCGTTGCACGTGCGTTTGTTTGAAAGCACATGGGGCCTAGGGGAAGAGGGAAGGATGGAACGAAGAAGAAGAAGCAACGAGTAGAGGCCAACTATGTATGAGTGGTCTGTACTATATGTAGAATGCATGTGTGCGTGCCGCTATGCTAGTGCTGTCTTAAGGAATCATATGTATGCGTGCGTATTGCCATAGCCACCCAAAGATGTATAGGTTTAAAAGGCGACGTTCATACATATGATTATTTTCTTTCTTATAATTTTTAATTACAATTTTATCTTATATAAAATTACTTTTAAGGTATACGCAACAAAACAACAGCAATATGCAGAATATCCAAGGATATCCCAGATGTAATTCCTTATAATTTTGAAAACTAAAATATGCGGGACATCCCAGGACATCCACATGTAATTCTTATTACATTTTAAAACTAAGGCATGTAGGATATCTCAAGATATCTACATGTAATTCTTATTACATTTTAAACTAAGGTATATAGGATATCTCAGAATATCCACATGCACTTCACGTTGTATTTGAAACTGAAATTTATAGGATACCCAAGGGTACACGCAAGTAATTTCCGCGATATTTAAATCAAGAATATACGGGATGTCCCAGGACATCCACATGTAATTTCTATTACATTTAAAACCAAAACACATGGGGCATCCGAGGTCACCCGCAAGCAATTTCCATGATAATTAAAACAACAAAATATAGGATATCCAAGGATATCCACAAACAGTTTCCATAATATTTAAATTAAAATATACGGGATATCTCAGGATACATTAGGGTGAACCCTAAAACATCCAAACCAAAAATATGCAAGATATCCAGGATATCCACATGAAATTTCTATAATATTAAACGCTAAAATATATTTGGATAAATATACCCATCCAAACTAAAATCATACAGGACATCCAGGATATCCATATGTAATTTCTGTAATATTGAACACTAAAATATACGGAATATCCAAGGATACTCCATGGTAAACCCTAAAACATCCAAACCAAAAATATGTAGGATATCCAGGATATCCACATGTAACTTCTGTAATATTAAACACTAAAATATATTTGGATAAATATACCCATCCAAACTAAAATCATACAGGATATCCAGGATATCCATATGTAATTTCTTTAATATTGAACACTAAAATATACGGAATATCCAAGGATACTCCATGGTAAACCCTAAAACATCCAAACCAAAAATATGTAGGACATCCAGGATATCCACATGTAACTTCTGTAATATTAAACACTAAAATATATTTGGATAAATATACCCATCCAAACTAAAATCATACAGGATATCCAGGATATCCATATGTAATTTCTGTAATATTGAACACTAAAATACACGGAATATTCAAGGATACTCCATGGTAAACCCCAAGACATCCGGAGAAGGTATTGCTCGTATAATATATATATATATATATATATATATATATATATATATATATATATATATATATATATATATGTATAAAATTATAGTAATAATATTTTAATGAGTTCCTGAAAATCATAAATTTTTCTTAACTAGTCTTTTATTTCTAGTTATAATAAAAGCGCTTAAATAGCCCAACTTCGTTTCCGGTGCGGTGCTGATGTAGGCTTATGCTTTGTGATATCTCAAGATATCACCTTTCAGCTGAGCATAGGTTTAAAAGAAATGTGGGGAGGGGACTTTAATATTAATTTGAAAAATTAGTAAAAATTAAGGAATCAAATATTAATTTTAAATTTAAGTTAATGTTAGGTTATACCGTAACAGGCGGTCCACTCAAGGTGACATTACCCTAATTTTTTATTGATATTCTATTAAATTTAAATTTTTTGAAAATTTTATTTATAATCTACAAATCTATCTTTACATAATCTTTTAATGCTTAATATAGAAAGTTTTTTCTACTAAAAAAACATTCAATTTTGATTTTGAGTTTTTGTTAAAAAGCATGTAAATTTTATAATTATATTTTAACGTAATCAAATAATTTCAACATATTTGTAATATATAGGGGAGAGGTACGCACGTTGAGACGGGTTCTGTTTTTCAGTTATAATTTTCAACAAACAAAATTTAGCAAAAAATTTGAAATGGTTTCTGAAAAGTATTGTCCAGGCCTACAACATTGACAAATAAAGGTATTTAAAAAAAAAATTAAAAATTTATAGCTGATTTTTTAAACATGTTATTTTTGACCCAAAAAAAAGTGGTACGCACGTTGAGACACCCACAATAATTTATTTTAAATTGAAACAAAATGAATAATTACGTCAGATTCTAATTGTTTGTTGTTTATTTACTTATTTTGACGGTCTTAGCCCAAAGAAAAAATTAAAACATTAAAAATTATCTTAAAGAAGAAAATGAAAAAATAAAATTTTATTTTGCACATAAATAATTAATCGAAATCTTTATATTAGCAATTTTTACAGGTGATGGACATTATGTAAAACGCTTAAAAATTGTGGATCCAAAATCAATTTTAATGACAGTACTATTTTCAAACCGTGAGCGATTTAACCTGCATACCACAGTGTGTCTCAACATGCAGACCTCGCCCTTTATTTTTTTAAAGCTTTGAAATTATTTGTAGATGTTAACGTATATCTAAATTTTCGTCGGAACATTAAAGTAGAACTAAAATTGATATGTAAATGTTATTCGCACTTTTTTCTGCCACTAAAGAATACACTAAATACACTAAACAGAAATCTTGAAAAACACTTTTTTTAACTAAAAAATTGGTTCGCTCTAGTTCTACCGAAAAAAGGAGTTATCGCGCTTCTATATGGAATAAAAAGTTTGGTATTTATGATACGACAAAATGCCAATAAACTTTTTGGTATTATTAGTTACACAGGTTATAATATCTTAATGTCTCAACGTGCGTACCTATCCCCTATCATTTTTTTCCCTTAAATTATCAATTCAGCTCCGAAACCTTTTTTGTATTTGATAGGCATTTTTTTGTTTTTAATTTTTTAATCATTATATTGAACTATCTAACCATCAAATTAAATTATTTATTTAATAAAAATAAAATATGTATACAAGAAAAAAGTGTAATAAATTAAAACAAAATAATTTATTACTTACAACAAAATATTCTTATAAAGTTTTTTTTACAAAATCATTTATTTAAATTTTTATTTAATTATACTTAACCTCTAGAATACATTATAATAAAATGTTGCTGGAGGTCATATTTCTAAAAATAAATTTTGCGCAATTTATATTTTCATCTTTAAACATCTTTAAAACTTAATTATTAAAAGAAAAGTAAAAAACAATAATTTTGATTTTTTGGAAATTCAAACAAAAAAGGGTTCCTTTCGGGAGAATTACCCACTCATATTTTCAACTATGTTGTTACGTCCGTAACTTCTTAATATACTTAAATTATCTATAATATTTAGGTGTGTATTTCTTTTAAACATTTTGAATTATACATATATATTATACTAACGTATTTGAAATACGTATTCATACAATCTCTTCATATTATTGCATTATATTCAATATACTTTATAAGAAGATAATTGTTATTATAAATTTTATATGTATTTAAACAAACTTATAAATTATAACAAATCCAAGAAAGATGGGTAATACTTTTCATGTAAAAAGAATAACGATAATCCATCAAGCAGATTACTATAATCCCATAATCATTAGAGTGCATAAAACAAGCACCTCCTTAAACTATCGCTCTGAATTGCAACCTAGCAGCCACAAAAGAGAGAGACAACAGTGGGAGTAGTTTGCCTAAATTAATAACAAATTTGTTGCCAAAAGACAAGTATATTATTCACTATAAAAATTTGAAGCATTATTTACTTTTGGGAATGAAATTATCTAAAATACATAGGGTTTTAAAATTTAAACAAAGGCAGTGGTTAAAGCCTTATATTGATTTAAATACTGAACTTAGAAAGCAATCTAGTAATGAATTTGAAAAAAAAATTTATAAGCTAATGAACAATGCTGTGTTTGGAAAAACGATGGAAAATGTCAGAAAATATAAAGACGTTAGAATAGTTACAAAATGGGAAGGAAGATGGGGCGCTAAGAATTTAATTCCAAAGCCTAATTTTCATAGTTGCACTATTTACGATGAGGGAATGGTTATTATTGAAATGAATAAAGTAAAAGTAAACTTCAATAAGCCAATTTATGTTGGATTTACAATTTTATATATTTCCAAGATATATCTTTATTTTTTTCATTATAATTATATAAAAAATACTTTTGGTGATAATTCAAAGCTGCTCTATACTGATACAGACAGTTTAATATACCATATTCAAGTTTCAAATATATATGATTATTAGGGTGGTCCTTAAAAAGGTTTTTTTCGAATTTCTTTGCTCCCAGGAGCTTAAATGCTTCCAAATTAATAAAAAAAAATTCTCTAAAAATTTGAGCTCTTAATATTAACTTTTAGATAGTCCGCACTCAAACTTAAGTTTTAAAATTTTTTTTTTATTTTTTATTAATTTATTTTGATAAAATTTGGAAGGTGAATCAATACTGAGGAGTATTACGGTCACAAACACCTAAAATCAGACAAAAGGATCTTCAAAAATATCGAAACCAATATTTTTTAGCAATTTTTGAATTTTTGAAAAAAATCGATGATTTTTGTATTTTTATAAATAACTTTTTTATCTATTAATATTTTCATTAATTCTTGTCAAAATTACATTCCTGACATGAAAACAAATCGATTAATGTATGGGGCATTCCAGGCAAATCGGAAATTATTTTGCTTTTGCATCTTAAATTTTTTTTAACATTTTTTTTCTTTTAGTACTTTTTGAAATGAGCTACCTTGATTGATTTCAAATTTTTTCATAAAGCGGTTCAGGATACAGATTTTTGAAAAATAACGTTTTTTACGTAATTTTTTTTTAAATGCTTATAACTCGGTCAAAAATTGATCAAATTGTTAGACTTTTTTATAATAGAAATTTAAAAAAAAATTTTAAATAATTTACAATAAGATTTAAAAATTTTTAAAATAAAATTTCATTTTTAACAATATATGTATCCATCAATTTTTTCAAAATTTTTTGTAAGATACTAGCGCTAAATTAACAATTTTTAAGCCTTGTCCGATCGTGGTCAAACGATGGGATCTATTTATGTTGCAATTTTTAATTTTTATATACGCAGTGGTGGCCAAATGACTAACTTGCCATTTGACAAAATCACACAAATTCTTCACAGCAAATGTGTTTTTAGGCTGAGTCTCTCCAAACTTAACCTTCTTTCTGTGTAAAATTGAGATTTGGTCAAATGACAAGTTTGGCCTACCGTTTTCATTGTGTATATAAACATTAAAAATTTCAAATTAAATAGATCCTATCGTTTTCCCACGATCAGACAAGGCTTAAAAATTGTTAATTTACAGCTAGTTTCTTACAAAATATTTTTAAAAAAATTGATTGATACATACATTGTTAAAAATGAAATTTTATTTTAAAAATTATAAAATCTTATCGTAAATTAGGTATTTAAAAAAATTTTTTTAATATTTTTATTGAAAACTACGCGTGAAAACAAAACTTTTCATTATAAAAAAGTCCAATTTGATCAATTTTTGACCGAGTTATAAGCATTTAAAAAAATTTACGTTAAGGTATTAGTCGCGTAAAATGGTTTTCGTCAGAATTTTTTCAAATTTTGCATACTTATTCCTGGAGTATTTATCTACAGAATGAGACCAATTTCATTAATTTTGACCGTTTCAAAGCTTCAAAAAATGAATTCAAAGTTCATACATTTTGCATGGAGGGAGCACCCTATGCATGTATTGATTTTGTTAAATAATTATTTATATGATAACTAATCGTCAGATTTTAAAATAAAAGTACCAAAGTATTCAATTAGATGAAACAAATAAATAAAAAAAACATGACATTTTTTGACCGCGCAAAACTATTAATAGTTATTAATAGTTATTAATAGTTATTAATTGTTATTTTTTTAACTTTCTGTCAATAGACAGAAAGTTAAAAAAATAACTAAATTATTTGAATTTTCATACGAACGAATAGAGTAGGGAGTTAAACTATCTCTCTCACTCTCACTGCCCCACTCTAGTAAGCGGCCCGGTAAACTTTTGACCAGAGCCAACTGCGTGACTAATACCTTAAAAACGTCATTTTTCAAAAATCTGTATCTTCTGAACCGCTTTATGAAAAAAATTTGAAAAAAATCAAGGTAGCTCATTTCAAAGAGTACTAAAAGAAAAAAAATGTTAAAAAACAAATTTAAGATGCAAAAGCAAAATAATTTCCGATTTGGCCTGGAATGCCCCATACATTAATTGATTTGTTTTCATGTCAGGAATGTAATTTTGACAAGAATTAATGAAAATATTAATAGATAAAAAAGTTATTTAAAAAAATACAAAAATCGATTTTTTTCAAAAATTAAAAAATTGCTACAAAATATTTGTTTCGATATTTTTAAAGATCCTTTTGTCTAATTTTAGGTGTTCGTGACCGTAATACACCTCAGTATTGATTCACCTTCCAAATTTTATCAAAATAAATTAATAAAAAATAAAAAAAAAAAATTTAACTTAAGTTTGAGTGCGGACTATCTAAAAGTTAATATTAAGAGCTCAAATTTTTAGGGAATTTTTTTCTATTAATTTGGAAGCATTTAAGCCCCTGGGAGCAAGAAAATTCGAAAAAAACCTTTTTAAGGACCACCCTAATGATTATATTAAGAAAGATATCTATTTTTTGATACTTCTGATTATCCGAAATATAATGTATATGACATTCCGCTTGTAAATAAAAAAATTGTAAGTCTTATGGAAGACGAATGTAATGGAAAAATAATTTCGGAATTTATAGGATTGCGTTCAAAATTATATGCATTTAAAGTATTTGGTGAAGAAAATGAGAAAAAGAAAGCCAAAGGAGTTACAGGTCCAACGTTGAAAACAATAACATTTAATGATTTTGAAAAAACCCTTTTTCAGTTTAAAAATTTATCAAAAGAACAATATTTAATTCAAAGCAAAATGCATCAAGTTTATAGTGTAAAACAAAAAAAGACAGCTTTAGGTTATCAAGATGATAAAAGAATGATTTTTAAAAATACTACAGATACTTTACCATGGGGGTTTAAGAATGTACATAAATAATTTTGTCTCATTTTAAAATATTTAAAATATACTCATTTATAATAAAATACGAATATTTACTAAAAAAATTATATATAATGCAATTTAAATTTCTTTTACTATTTTTAATATCAGAATTATTATAAGTGCAGATTAAAGAATCGATTTAACACACTGACACTTCATAAGTTGTAACCAGTTCTTCAATCTGCACCATAATTATATGTATATATCTATGTAGCTTTTTTTATGTGATATTCTATCCTTATCTTATGTTTTTGTAAAACAATAATTTGCGTATAGAAGGGGTCTCGTTTCAAAGAGGACTTCATTCAAAAAAGTGGTAATCAAAGTGTATCGCGAAATACTTAAGAGTGTCAAAAGCAGCTGATGTAAGTAAAATTATTAATTTTTAACCTGTAATCAAAAATATATAAATTTAGTTTATTGTTACTAACTTATTATTTCATTTAGCAATTTAAAAAAAATTAATTCTTTTAATTGAAATATATTTTATAGGAAGATTTTTTAAAATTTATTTTAAATTTATTGCATTTTTTAATTTGATTGAATTTATTGGTATTTGCATTAATTTTAAGAATTTGACATATGTGTTTGAATTGATTTAAATTTATTTCATTTTTATTTTGAGGCTAAATTGATTGAATTAATTAATTTGATTTTGAAATTATTTTAAATGTTTCAAATTTTTATTATAACAGTTATTGCAAACAATTTTTTTCAACAGTTTAAAACTCATAATGGAAAGCAAGAAGTTCCACATTTGTATCCAAGGCCCAATTGAGTGGAGTTTGGAGGACATGGATGATTTTAGAAAAATATGTATGACCAGTGTTGCAATAGTAGCAAAAAAACATTTTCATATTGATGACGATATTCGAAATGTCATAAATTATGAAGTTCCTTTTATTGGTAAAATCTGGGCGGAGGTCCGATCCATGTTGTCTGGCTTCTGGTTGAGAAAAATCAATTGCACTATGGATGTTGCTTTGGTGCGTGAAAAATTTAAAAACATTTATCAAAAATTTCAAAAATTTATTTATTACTCAATATTTACTATTTATTATTATTTATTATTTATTATTTATTATTTATTATTTATTATTTATTATTTATTATTTATTATTTATTATTTATTATTTATTATTTATTATTTATTATTTATTATTATTATTTATTATTATTTATAATTTATTTATTATTTATGTAATCTGCTTTTTGTTTCAGAATCAAGACAATTATAAACATTTCATGGTTACATTTTATATTCCAAAAGATTGGGATATAAACGATGAAAACGTG
This sequence comes from Leptopilina heterotoma, assembly GCF_015476425.1. Taxonomy (NCBI): domain Eukaryota; kingdom Metazoa; phylum Arthropoda; class Insecta; order Hymenoptera; family Figitidae; genus Leptopilina; species Leptopilina heterotoma. Next base: position 256,338 of record NW_025110821.1, read on the forward strand.
AAGGATATTAATTACTTGTTCTTAACTGCAGCATCAATGAAAGCATATCCCAACATTTTAAAAGAAACTCACGGAACGAAATTTACGGCAGCAGATATGATAATAGAAAAAATTAAAAATATAAGTACAGGAGAGGATTATGTGTTTATAAAATATAAAGGATATGAAGTTCAAGTTATAGAAGTCGATACTGTAACATTCGCTTTCAAGGACAGAGTTTTATAAGTATATAAAGATAATAAAATGTATCAAAATAATAAAGATAAAAATTTTTTTTAATGTAAAACTTAATGAAAATAAAAGTGTTTTCAAAATTAAAATTTTTAGTTGTTTTTTATTTATAAACTTTTAAATAATGGTTTTAATTTTTTTATTTGAATAAAGGATGTTATATTAATAAAATAAGCAACATAATCTACAATATGAAAATTTTTATGTAATTATGATAAATGAACAGTACTTACCTGATTTAAAAAAAAATTTAACTTCTGCAATCTTGTATTAATTATTATTAAACTGATAATTTTCTTTAATGCATTAATTTTCTGATATAAAAAATCTTTAATAATCTTTAATAAAAAATATAATAATAATTTAAATTGATTTAAAAAAAATTTAATTGAAGATTCTATTGTAAAAATATTATCTATTTTTGTATCTTGCTGTAAAATAGGGTTAGCAAAATCGTAAGACAATTTCTCATTTCATAATAATAAAAATGAAATAAATTTGAAAAAAATATTCATCTTTAAATTCTTTTATTTCCAGTAAAAAATCTTTAATCCTCGCGTATGGCTTTATCATGTGGTTCGCAAAGTCTGGATTGTTAGCCATCTCAGTCCATCTCAGACCCTTCTGCTCCCTGCTGGCACCGTAGAGATTTGCTCCAGGGCATTCAAGACGTCTTCCTTTTCAGTAAGGGCGTCCATATCGCGGATTTCCAACGTAGTTTGCCGGACCGCAATCTGCACCTTACCCAAATCGCCGATTACCTTTGTCACCTCCTCGGTGAACAGCTTCTTGTTTGAAGACCCTCCAATTTTAATGAGAAGGTCTCCCTTTTTAGTGGGTAAAGCTCCCACAACCCTTGTCTGGCTGGCCTCCAGCTCAGCCTCCCTTCGAACCTTCGCCAGCACTTCAGCGAAAGTTTTTTCCTTCGGCCACTTTAACGATCACTGTGGCTCTTCCCTTCTTGACCTGGTCTGGCTTTGGAACCGTTTTGTTCCCCTTGCCTCCAGTCTTTTTTTGTTTCTCCTCCTTTTTCCTTTTTGGATCCTTTGCAGACTCAGTATCACTTCTGTTCCGCTTCTGAGCATCTAAGACGACGTTTCCCAACACGATTGCGTTACAACGATCTCTTCTAGCTCTGCGATCTTGTCTAGCTTCTTCAGACCAGGTCAAACCCTGGTAGAAACTCTCGTCCTTTTTCGCAGCTGCTGCGTGCTTCTCCTTTACGTCCCTTATGAGCGATGTTAAGCTTCTGAGTCCATCCTTGATTGTCCTATTGACAATTATTATTATTATTATTATTATTATTATTATTATTATTATTATTATTATTATTATTATTATTATTATTATTATTATTATTATTATTATTATTATTATTATTATTATTATTATTATTATTATTATTATTATTATTATTATTATTATTATTTTTTTTTTTTTTTTTTTTTTTTTTGCTTAGGGAATTTTGGGAAATCTGTTTACAGATACCTTGGATTCCGCACTCCAAGGTTATGTGGGGTTGGTAAAATAAAAAAAAAGGGAATTTAAAAAAAAGGATAAATAAATAAATGTTATAATAAATTTAATAAACTGGCGACCTACTACCAGCCCGACCCACTAAAACCCGTAACCCTTCTTTTGGAGCCCTTTACCCTCCCTCGGAACTGTCGTAAGACTTTAGCCTTCGAGGGAGGCGCTCCAACTCTATATTATTATTATTATTATTATTATTATTATTATTATTATTATTATTATTATTATTATTATTATTATTATTATTATTATTATTATTATTATTATTATTATTATTATTATTATTATTATTATTATTATTATTATTATTATTATTATTATTATTATTATTATTATTATTATTATTTTTTTTTGCTTAGGGACTTTTGGGAAATCTGCCTACAGATACCTTGGATTCCGCACACCAAGGTAATGTGGGGTTGGTATGATAAAAAAACAAAAGAGAAATATAAAAAAAAGATAAATAAATAAATGTTATAATAAATTTAACAAACTGGCGACCTACTACAAGCCCGACCCACTAAAACCCGTAACCCTTCTTTTGGAGCCCTTTACCCTCCCTCGGAACTGTCGTAAGACTTTAGCCTTCGAGGGTGGCGCTCCAACTCTGTCGTTAATGCGACTTTCTGCTTTTCTCTGCGGTTATCCTGCGTTAATAGTTAAAAATTTAAAACTATTTCAATATAGAAGCGGAATTAACAGGACAACAATAATAAAAAAAAATGTTTAATCAAGTGTAAACAGTCAAAAGATAAAATTGCAAACGGATATATAAAAAAAAGAAAAAAAAATAATAAACGCGTATATAATATTAAAAACATAAAACGGAATAAATTAAAATTGTATAAGGACAAATAAATCACAAAATAAATTAATAAAAAACAAACAAAACAAATTAAAAGCTGTTTAAATTACGCTTTTTTGGCGGCCGTCGAGATCTTTCCTCGACATAACCGAGATTATGAAGTTCTCGACTTGCCGCCAATTCTCTTCTGACTGGGTCATCAGCGATATCATGTTTTCCGGTGTAACTTGACTGTTTACACCTTCGAACATGGCCCGCCTCTCCAAGTCCCATTTCTTGCATGAGAAGAGGGTGTGCTCCGCGTTGTCCTCAGGGAACTGGCAATATGCACACACCTCGTTCTCGCGTAATTTTAAGCGACACAGGTACGAGTTAAAACACCCGTGACCTGTGAGCGCCTGAGTCAGATAATAGGAGACTTCTCCATGCTTTCGGTTTATCCAGGTGGTGAGTGTTGGAATCAGACGATAGGTCCATCTGCCCTTTTCCTCCCCATCCCATCTGTCCTGCCATGTCTCGATAAGTCTGTTTCTCGCGTATTTGCGGATGCGGTCCTTGCTAGGTCTTTCTTCCTCTGGGTACTCGGGATTATTTCTTCTTTTAAAAAGAAGAAATACTTCCTCCCTTTCCCTTGCCATAAGATCTGCCGGCGGGACACTTGCAAGGACTTGCACAGCACTCGTCGAGACCGTCTTATACGCAGAGACGATACGGGTAGTAACACATGTCTGCGCAGACAGCACATTATCGCAAATGGTTTTGCTTCTTGTTTTAAGTGAGGGAGCCCACGCTACTGCTGCGTAAAACAGCTTAGCGTGGGCAACACTAACCACCAGTCTCCTTTTCCTTTCACGTGGTCCGCGAACGTTTGGCATAAGTCGTGCCAAGTCTGACGCACACTTTATCGCCTTATTCAAGGCCGTCGCTATATGGTAATGGAAGTTTAACCTTCCATCGAGCTCCACTCCTAAATACTTAATATGTTTACTCCACTTGACCTCGAATTCGTCTATCACGATTCGTGGGAAACTATAACCACGTCTGTCTGTGACGAGCAGAGCTTCGGTTTTTTCTAAGGCCATTTGAAGACCTCTGGCATCCAACCAGCTTTTAACTCGCCGCAGACATTCGTTCACCAATGTCCCAAGGGCTTTCTCGCTTTCGGCTGAGCACACGACCAACGCATCGTCCGCAAAGCCGATGATGACCGCGCCTTCAGGTAGACCCATTCGCAGGAAGTTATCATAGGATACATTCCACACGAATGGTCCCACCCTCAAGCCTTGGGGGGCACCACTTTGCATCTCTTCTTTCAGAGTCTAGTTGTCCCCCTCATATATTACCCACCTGTCGCTAACATAATCATCATTTATGTATCTATGCCTGAATGGCATCAACCGTGGACCTGCCTTTGCGGAAACCAAATTGGTAATCGGATAGACTATTCTCTCCGGTCAAATGGGTTTGCATTCTCTGCAGAACCATATCCTATAGAAGTTTACCCATCGTATCTAACAGGCAAATAGGCCTGTACGACGAGACTTTATCTAGAGGTTTTTTACCTTTTCTTAGGAGGACTAGCCTCTGCCGCTTCTAGTCGCGGAAGAACTCTCCTTTCTCAAGGCAAAGATTGAAACATCGGAGCAGAATCACTTTGCCTCTTTTATCGAACCTTGACTCGCCCCACTCCGGCGACTTAGCATTAAAATCGCCAGTGACAAGTACATCCAACCTGGATTCTCTAAGGCTCGATTCGAGTTCTTCCATGTCGTCTTCGAAGTCCGTCAGTGGATCATTAGGCGAAAAGTAGCAGCTATACATTCGTATGTCTCCAACTTCCACCCAGACAAATCCACTGCTCGTCTCCAGGTATCTGTCAACCCTCAGTTCGGGATTGCACACCTGGACAGCTGCCCTACCCGACTTATCTTGATACCAGGAACCTAGGTCGATTTTTCTGTATTGCTCGCTGCAGAACAGAATGTCGATACCCTTTTCCCTGGCCGTCTGCGTCAGAAGGGCCTGTGCCTCTCTGCACGTGTGCAGGTTGACCTGCAGAAGTTTTAAGGATTTGCATTTTTAAGTCTCTGCAACTCCTCTCTGTAAACCGGACAAGAACCTTTTCCGGCGACATGAAGTACGTCTGTCTTAGCCAAGTCAGAGCACGTCAAACACTTAGGCTGTTTGACAGAGCAATTCTTTGCGATATGACCCTCACCGCCGCATCTCCGACAGCTTTTAGTTCTGTCGGGGCCCCTGCAATTTCGAGTCACGTGTCCGTAAACAAGACATTTTTGGCATCTTGCTACCTCTAAATGCTTTCTGACTGCAGCATTTATCCATCCTACTTTTATTTTGCCCACTTTTAGCAGAGAATCGCTCTCTGCTTCAGTCAGGCGGACCAACGCCACTTTTGTGACACTAAAACGTGGCAAAAGTCTGCACTCTATGTCCAGGTCAGGCTTTTCCAGCTTTGTCCTCACGGCAGAAACAACGTCTTCACTTGTCGCTGTTTCGTCAAGTCCTTTTATCTCGAGAGTTCTTTTATTCACAAGAGGCATAACCTCGGCTTCAGTTTTTAAAACTGAAGCAAGAGCTCCCGCAAATTTCAAGATCTCTCCTCCCTTTTTCACCACGATCAGGGCCTCCTGATTAAAAGTTCTCCTGATCTGAAGGACCTTATTTCCAGATTCTTCTGGTTTTACGGCTGCAAACGCCTTTTTTAGGATTTCGTTGTAAGCCTTTGGGTCTTTCGCTGAAATCTTAATTGCTGCCGTTGTCCTAAGCTTCAAATGATGTTTGGGGAGCTCATTCTTCTTTCTTGCAAGCTTCTTCTTTGGAGGACCTTTGTTTCCTCTGCTGACTACTTTAAATTCGTCAGATTCTGCCTATGCATTCCTTGAGGTGACTGAACCATAAGTATCCCCTGAGGCCATCTTTTCACTTCCCTTTGGAAGTATAGGGTTTTGCGCAGGAGCTTCCTTGCACTTAACCCTCTTTTCCACTGGAGTTTCCTTCTGAAGACTTGCCTCCGGACTTTCGTTCTCTCTGGGGCGTTTTCTATCAGTTATATCGCTTCCCTTAACAAACTCTTGAGTTCCTTTCTTTGGCATACCAGGATTCGAGATTGACGTATCCATACTTAGAGTATGAGGCTCAGGATTTTTAAACGGCTCAGGGATAAAACGCAAGTTGCTGCGAATCACCTCGTGCGCCCTCCCTATAGCCACCATACCATCCTGAACATCTTTACTTATGTTCTTTTGCTTCTTGCAGGCACGCCACATGCTTTCTAGTATTTTTGCAATCATGTCGACTTGCTCAACAACATTTCTTTCAAAGCTGCTGAGCTCCCTATCCAAGCAATTTAGGTTTTGGCCCCCCCCAAATCCGTGGGGCCTGCGACGGTCTTAGAAAGACCGACGGGAGTATTGTCCCCTTGCGGGGTTCCTCCTTGGGGTAATTCATTATTATTAATTAATTCAATATTATTATTATTGTTATTATTATTATTATTATTATTATTATTATTATTATTATTATTTTTTTTTTTTGCTTAGGGAATTTTGGGAAATCTGCCTACAGATACCTTGGATTCCGCACTCCAAGGTTATGTGGGGTTGGTGTGATAAAACAAAAGGAAATATAAAAAAGAAAAATAAATATATAAAATAGTAAATTTAATAAACTGGCGACATACTGCCAGCCCGACCCACTAAAACCCGTAACCCTTCTTCTGGAGCCCTTTACCCTCCCTCGGAACTGTCGTAAGACTTTAGCCTTCGAGGGTGGCGCTCCAATTCTGTCGCTAATGCGACTTTCTGCTTTTCTCTGCGGTTATCCTGCGTTAATAGTTAAAAATTTAAAACTATTTCACTATAAAGCGGAATTAACAGCACAACAATAATTAAAAATAACAAATGTGTAATTAAGTGTAAAAAGTCAGAAGATAAAATTATAAACGGATATATAAAAAAAAGAAAAAATATACGCGTATAAAAAATTGAAAACATAAAACTGTACAAAGATGAATAAAAAAACACAAACAATTAAAAAATGTATAAGGACAAATAAATCACAAAATAAATTATTAAAAAACAAACGAACAAAATTAAAAGCTGTTTAAATTACGCTTTTTGGCGGCCGTCGAGATCCTTCCTCGACATAACCGAGATTATGAAGTTCTCGACTTGCCGCCAATTCTCTTCCAACTGGGTCATCAGCGATACCATGTTCTCCGGTGTAACTTGACTGTTTACACCTTCGAACATGGCCCGCCTCTCCAAGTCCCAATTCTTGCATGAGAAGAGGGTGTGCTCCGCGTTGTCCTCAGGGAACTGGCAATATGCACACACCTCGTTCTCGCGTAATTTAAAGCGACACAGGTACGAGTTAAAACACCCGTGACCTGTGAACGCCTGAGTCAAGTAATAGGAAACCTGACCGTGTTTCCTATTTATCCAGGTGGCGAGTGCCGGGATAAGGCGATAAGTCCATCGACCTTTCTCCTCACCATCCCATCTTTCTTGCCATCTTTCTATGAGCCTGTGCCTCGCTTCTTTGCGGATCAGGCCCTTGCTTGGTCTTAATTCCTCATCCAAGGAACTTCTTTCTTTAGAAAAGAGAAACATTTCTTCCCTTTCCCTCGCCAAAAGATCTGCTGGCGGGACACTTGCAAGGACCTGCACAGCACTCGTAGATACCGTCTTATATGCAGAGATGATACGCGTTGTTATCGATCTCTGCGCAGACAGTACCTTTTCACAGATGGTTACACATCTTTTACTCCTTAGGGATGGGACCCACGCTGGTGCTGCATAGAGCATTTTAGCGTGGGCGACACTCGCCACCAGTCTCCGTTTTTGTTCACGGGGTCCGCCAACATTTGGCATTAGCCGTGGAAGATTAGCCGCACACTCGATCGCCTTATTTGACGCCGCAGCCATGTGGTGGTGGAAGTTTAACCTTCCATCCAACTCCATACCAAGATATTTAATTTGTTAACTCCACTTGACCTCGAATCCGAATCACGATTCGTAGAAGCTTATAACCACGTCTGTCTGTGACTAGCAGTGCCTCGGTTTTTTCCAGGGCCATTTCAAGACCTCTGGTATCCAGCCAGCTTTTTGCAAGTCGCAGACATTCGTTCACCAATGTCCCAAGAGCCTCCTCACTTCCAGCAGGGCACACGAACAGCGCGTCGTCCGCAAAGCCGATGATCACCGCACCTTCGGGCAGATCCATTCGCAGAAAATCATCATAAGATACATTCCATACAAATGGACCCACCCTCGAGCCTTGAGGAGCCCCACGCTGCATCTCTTCCTTGAGAGTGCAGGTGTCTCCCTCATATATAACCCACCTGTCGCTAAGATAATTATCCATTATCCGCAACAAGTAGGGCGGCATGTTTTTCTTTTTCATCGACTCGATGAGATCTTTCCATCTTGCGGAAATAAACGCGTTGCGTATGTCAATTGCTACCAACGCGCAGAAGCTCTTCTTTTTTCCAGGTCCCAACTTGTTTTTTCCTGCTTTCGCTATGTCCACAACTGCCTGGATGGCATCAACTGTGAACTTGCCTTTACGGGAACCAACTTGGTGATCGGATAGACTATTCTCTCCGGTCAAGTGGCTTTGCATTCTCTGCAGAACCATATCCTCTAGAAGTTTACCCATCGTATCCAACAGGCATATAGGCCTGTACGATGAAACCTTACCTAGAGGTTTTTCACCTTTCCTTAGGAGGACTAACCTCTGTCGCTTCCAGTCGCTGAAAAACTCTCCTCTCTCAAGGCAAAGATTGAAGCATCGAAGCAGAATCTGGGGTGAAGTGTCGATTACCAACTTTAGGATCTCGTTACTTATCCTATCGATTCCAGGCGCCTTGCCTGTTTTCAATCTTTTGCCTGCTTTTTGCAGTTCACTAAGTGTGAAGAGCAGTGCTGCCAGATGACTACAACGACAAATCTTCAAACTTTCCTTATTTATCTTCAGAAATCTTTAGACTAAATAAAAAAATGTCTTCAAATATTTCTTCAGATTTTATTTATATATTTTTTGAAATATGATAAATTAAATTAAAATTCACAAACAATTTTAAAGAATTAGAACAATGTCGGTCATGAATGTCGTAAAAAAGTGTGTGGTTAACAATTTACAGCGGGAAAATTTAAAAGCGCAATAGTTATAATAGTAAAATAATACAATTATAATAATCTATATTAATAATTGTTGTATTACGTAATCTGTTTGCAATTTGAAAGTTAGTTTTGTTTGCTTATTTTTTTTTTTAACTTTTTTAATTTTTCTTTTTAATTGTTTTGGATTTTAAACTTCATGTATTGAAAATAATTAAATTCTTTCAAAAATACTATTCATAGAAAGAGTTTGATTCTTCCAAAGAATGTGGTTAACATTTTAAAAATTTTGATTCCAAAATTATTTAGATTTATCCTTGGAAATATTAAATTATTAATTTGCTAAATAATAATGAATGTCATATATCTTATTAAAATTATTATATTTATTATTATACTCATAAGAATGTAAAGAACAAAAATTACAATATATCTTTAAAAAATGGTTTATTTATATTATTCACGTTTATATAAATATTTTCATTTATACTTTATACATAAACTTTCTATCACATCAATTTTAATAATCACAGTTTCATATTCTTAATAGGAAATAAAATACTTTAAAATATTGAAACATTTTTAAAACCATTTAAAATATTAATTGACGTATTAGTACATGTCAGCCTTATGTTTTTGCACTAGTTCAATTGGGATGCTGTAATTATAGCAGGCTTAATTTTTTTTATCAGTCTCTTTGTTAACAAAATTCCACTAACTGATTCCGTTTCAAGTGAATTTCGCAATTTTGTTTTATTTATATTTATTTGGGAAAATATTCTTTCCACTGCTGCGCTACTATGGGGAAGTACGGCGATCGATTTAAATAATTCGTACACTTGTCCATATTTTAAAGAACCGTCGGGATTTAAAATTTTGCCAACCCCATTCCAAAACTCGTAAAAGTCATTTGACTCTTGATTGCCAACATATGTATCGTTTCGAAATAAACGCCACTGTGCTTCTAAAATTTCTGTCTCAAACATTTCAGGAGGAAACATTACAGCAAGATTACAGATTGATGTAGGACGATTTGCTTTAAAATACGCAGGATCAAATACATTCATGTTTTCTAACATTTTTTGATAAGCAGAATTAAATGGAAACCGTTGAAATAGTTGATGAGATGCTTCAATAAAAAAATTGAGACAATTTAACCTAAATTTTTGTAAATCTTTTCTACTAAAAATGCCTTCATTTTGAGTAAGCGATAAAGCAACAGCCGGGCCAAAATAAATGTCTTCTAATTTCATGAAATTTTCTGGATTTCTATATTGAAGACGATCCAAAGGTGTATTAATTATGTAATCTCGTTTCACGTAACAATCTAATAAAGTTTTATTAACTTGAGCCACTTTCGCATATACAATATGAATTTTGCTAGACTAGAACATAGCGCGCGCGATGCGCGCGCTCATTTCTTGTTTTTCATTGCTTAGTAAGAAATTCTAAAATATTTATTTTTATTAAAAAAAGGATTTTGAAAATATTTTCAATAATTAAAAAATTTTAAACTTTTTTTTTTGTGGGTTACATGGCTTGTTGCATAGCAGGTAGTCAAAACATTATTTTAAACTTTTTAAAAGTATTTTATTTAAATAATATTATTCAAAATAATACCATAATATTATTTTTTAACAATTTAATACTTATTAATCTAATAATCTAATTAATGTAAATTAAACGAAAAACTCATGAACCTCTCGAATTTTCAGGGTCGCCTTGTTTTCTTCTGTAAAAGAAAAAAAATTTTTAATTTTTCTCTGGCCTCAATTTTTAATTAAAATTTTTTTTAAATAAATTATTTTCAATATTTTCTGTCAAATTTTTTTAAAAAATTTTAAATTCTTTTGTACAATTCAATTTTACGTAAAATTTTGATTATTTGGAAATTCTTTAATTAAATTTACATTAGAAAATAAAAACTGGAAATAATTTTAAAAAATTTCGATTAAGTTTTTTGAAAAAATTAGTTTTATACAAATTTTAAATAATAGCATGAAAACTTTAAATTTTTTAATATTTTAATTTAAAGTTTTTAGAAAATTCAATTATTTCTAAAAATTACAATTAATAGTAACGTTTCCAAAATTCAATTATTATTTAAAACTTTAAATGAAATTAATTTTTAAATTACTTTTTTTGAGAAAATTCTGCGGTAATTCAATTATTCAAATGGAAAATGTATACAGAAATAATTGAATGTTTTAAAATTGAATTTATCTGCATAATGTTATCAATTAATTTTTAATAATTCAATTCTTTCGATGAATTTTAATAACATTTTTAAGAATAATTACATTTTTCAAGGATTTTGATTAAATTATATAAAAAATAATTTAAATTTTGCAATGAGTATTATTATTAAATTATTGTGAAAATTTTTTTTTTTAAAGTTTTAAACATTTGATTTTTTTCGGGAAAATTTAGGCAAAATTCTACATTTAATAATTGAATTTCTGTGAAATTTTCATTATTTAAGTTTTGTTTTAGAATTCGTTGTAATTTCATAGTTGATAAGACAAACAAAAAGTAAAAAAGTTTATGATTTTTTCGTATATTTTAAACATTTAATTTTTTCCAGTACTTTTAATAAAATAATCTTTGAATTTACTGATTTTCCTGATCTATGGTATTTACCTCATCTTCATTTTTTGGCGCATCAGATTGTCGTTTTACAGGTGTTTTGTTGCATCTGCGTAAGTCCATTCCCGCCATTTTTGGAGTTTCTGCAATTTTTGTTAATGAATTTGATGACTCCACATTTAAGAAGAGACGACCTGAAAAAAATTATTTTTTAAAAAGTGTTTTACATTTCATAAATGTAAACTGTAAATTTATTTACTAAAACTTAATATTTATTATTTTTTTACAATTTTTTTTACTATTTAAATACTTTTTTGAGATTTGTTCAGGGTGACTACTAATCAGGAAATAACTGAGAATTTATTTTGACTGGGTTAATTAAAAAAGTTTTCTTTTATTAATTTGTTTTTTAAAAATCGCTTTTTATTTTAATTTTTATATATTTATTTTTTCATGTTTTTTATTGCAAAGATTAATAATTAAAATTTTTATTAGTTAATTTAAAAAAAGATTCACACTTAAAATTTTTCAATTAAATTGAATTTTTAAATTTTTTTTTGAAAATTCTGAAAAATAAGATTTTTGAGATATTCAATTTTATTGTTTCAAAGTAATTGAAATTTTATAAACCAATAATTGAAAATTTTTGAATTAATTTAAATTTTTTTTATATTTTATTGAAAATAATTGAATTTATTTAAATTTTTCGAAAATAATCAAAGGAAGTTAGTGACCGTAATTATAATTTTATTTTTAAAATATAAAGTCCCTTTTAAAGTTTTAAATTAATTTTTTACTTTTAACAATTTTATTATTATATTATTATTTAATAATTAAAATTATTAAACTTTATATATGTGTATATATTTAATTTACCTCGATTTATTAATTTTCCTTGAATTTGAAGGAAGTCTCCTTTTGTGATGTTTGTCAATTCGGTGAAGCTTGCAATATGTACTTCCTATTTGAATTTGTTTTTGTTGCATATGCACCCTAGTCCATACGAACTGTCGCCTTTGTTGTCCTTATTCAAAACAAATTCACTCTTCAAGAAACCGCAAACTTCTAAAATTTCAGAAAATTATTTTAAAAAATGTAATTTTTGTTAATAAATAATTATTATTTAAAATATTTATTTAAATCTTACTTATCGTATTTCCAACTGAGTCTGCGGCTTCTTCAATTTCTATTGATTTTATTGTTTCTTCTTCCGCCGTAACTTGTTGAAGTATTTTAATACTTGTGCAGGTCTTAAATGTGAGTTCATATGGAACGTCGCCTTTGTTGTACCTTTCGTGTTTCGGTGGCTTGGAGAAGGCTTTATCAATGTGAATAATCTATAAATATTATAGATATTTTTGATTTTTAATAAAATCTTATTGCAAGTTTGATTCAAGTTACAATAAAAATAAAAAAAAAATTTCAGAAATGTTTAATTGAAAATATTTAGAATGAAACAAATTTTTAACTTTTTTTAAAAAAATAATTAAATATGATTTGTATAAACTAATTTTTATATTTGTTATTTATTATTATTTTAATTTATTTAGTTTTATTTATTTTGAATTTTTTAAATTAAATTTACCCTTTTTATTTATAAATAAAGTAATTAATAAATAATTCTTTATTTATAAATAAATAAATTGATTTAATTATTTTTCAATTATTTTGTTTGTTTTACATTCTTAATAAATTTTTTATTTTTTAATTTAGATTTTTTATTTATTATTTTATATTTTATTTAATTATTTATTATAATTATTTATTATTATTTTAATTTATTTAGTTTTATTTATTTTGAATTTTTTAAATTAAATTTACCCTTTTTATTTATAAATAAAGTAATAAATAAATAAATAAATAATTCTTTATTTGTAAATAAATAAATTGATTTAATTATTTGTCAATTATTTTGTTTGTTTTATATTCTTAATAAATTTTTTATTTTTTAATTTAGATTTTTTATTTATTATTTTATATTTTATTTAATTATTTATTATAATTATTTATTATTATTTTAATTTATTTAGTTTTATTTATTTTGAATTTTTTAAATTAAATTTACCCTTTTTATTTATAAATAAAGTAATAAATAAATAAATAATTTTTTCTTTGTAAATAAATAAATTGATTTAATTATTTTTCAATTATTTTGTTTGTTTTATATTCTTAATAAATTTTTTATTTTTTAATTTAGATTTTTTATTTATTATTTTATATTTTATTTAATTATTTATTATAATTATTTATTATTATTTTAATTTATTTAGTTTTATTTATTTTGAATTTTTTAAATTAAATTTACCCTTTTTATTTATAAATAAAGTAATAAATAAATAAATAATTTTTTATTTGTAAATAAATAAATTGATTTAATTATTTTTCAATTATTTTGTTTGTTTTATATTCTTAATAAATTTTTTATTTTTTAATTTAGATTGTTTATTTATTATTTTATATTTTATTTAATTATTTATTATAATATTTTTTAAAAATTTGTAAAAAATCAATTATTTTCAATTAAATTTTTTTTTAAAATAAAAATTTACATACATTGCCTTTTTGCAGTTTTGGAAGAAATTTTTCAATATCTGTTTCCCAAACAGCACACTGAATTTTTTTTCCGGAACTATTTTCAATTATGACTCGCAAAAGATTTAGTTGCTTTTTTTCACCGTTGACAACATCTTGAATAACGTTGGTAACTTTCATTACAAGTTCTCTAAAAGTCAAAATAATTTTTATTTTAATTAATTATTTATTAAAATTTAATATTTATTTTATTTATAATCGTTAATTTTTTTTAATTTTTTATTATTTTTATACTTACACCGTTGAATCCCAAAAGGTGATACATTCTGTATCTTCATCACTTGATAATTCAATGTTCATTTTTATTATTTTTAGTTTTATTTTTCAAGTTATTTTGAAAATTTCTTTTTTTTAACTTTTTCTTAGGACTTTAAATGTGTTTATAGCAACCAGTAAAGAAATTAGTAACTTTTGTTAAAACAATTGGTAGATTGGTTTCTATAGAAACGCTTGAGTATTTTGTTTTTGAAAAAGTGTATTGTAGGGTTATATTTTTTCTTAAAATTTGAAATTTGTAAAGTTTTATATTTGTTGAAATTAAAATTAAATATGGAATTATCAAGTGATGAAGATATAAATTGTATAGACATTTGGGATTCAGAAGTGTAAGTTTAAATTTATTTTAACCTATAAATTATTTATTATAAACAAAATTTTAACCTATAAAATAAAGGAAATAAATTGCAAATTTGAATGAATATTTCATTTATAGATTAAAATAATTAATTAAAATAATTTTTTGTTATTAGAGAGCTTATTATGAAAGTTGTTAACGTTGATCAGAAACGTATCTATCAAAGAGGAAATATGATTGAATTGACAGAAATAATTATCGAGAATCGTTCCCGAAAAAAAATTCAGTGTGTCATTTGGGAAAAGGATATTTCAAGATTTTTTTCTGTCTTGCAAAGAGGCAATGTATGTTTTTAAATTATATTTTTAATATTTTGTTAAAAATAATTTATAATGAAATTAAATGTTCTTAAATTATTTGCAGATAATTCACATTGAGAAAGCTTTTACTCAACCGATAAAATGTCCGCGATTGAATATTGGCGATGTTTCGTATCTACTTGTATTTAAATCTTCAACAAGAATCTCAGTTTTGAATTGGAATTGAAACATTAAGAGAGATTTTATTTAAATTGTTGCAAAACTAATAAATAAAGGTATATAAAAATAAATGTTTTAAAATTAATTAATTTTCTATTAAATATATATAAAAATTTAATTCATTAAATTAAATAATAATAGTAATAAATAATAATTTGATTAAATATTTTTTAACTTTTATAATAAAGTAATTTAAAGGAATTTAATTAATTAATAAATTTTATTATCTACATTTGAGAAAAACAATAATAATATAATTCATATTATATTTGTATTAACCTAAAAAATATAAAACTTATTTATTTTACTTTGCAGATCTTTTTTGATTCAACTGAGAGTTTTCTAATGACATTTGAAATGTCGAAATTATTGGCTACAAATTTCAAGAATGGTGTTATTTTTTAATTTAAAAAAAGTTAATTTCTTTCAATTATTAGAAAAGAAATGATATTTTTCTTTTATTTAATACGTTTAATTTTTTTGGTTTTCGTTCAATATTTTTAATTTTAATTTATTATTACTTATTTTAATATTTCATTCAAAATTTTATATATTACATTGTTAAATTTATTACATTAAGAAAATAAATAATTGATTGACATAGTATACATTTTCATTTTTTAGTTTATTTAAAATAATTATTTATTTTTTCAAAATTAAGACTTGTTTTTATATTTCAAGAGAAAAAAAATTTTGTTTGTTATTAATTTTTTTGTTTCCGAATTTTTGTAATAATTTTTCTTTTTCAATATTTTTAATTTTAAAATTAATGTAGGTATTCAAAATCATTGAATTCTTGCAAAAAATTTGAGAATAATTCAATTCCTTCAAAGAATTTCATTATTTATGAAAATAATTAAATTCTCGCGAAGAATTATTACAAAATTTTTGAAAAGCCTAATTAAATTTTTTTGAAGAATTATTTTCGATTTTTTTCAAATATTTGAGTTTTTTAAATAATTTTAATTGGAATTTTTGAAAGTAATTAAAATTTATGAACAATTAAATTTCTTTCAAGTTTTTAAAATAGTATAATTTATTCAAGGAATTTTTTTAAAATATACCTATAAAAATAATTAAAGTAATTAAATTATCTTACAAAAATTTTTTTAATTTATTGATTATAATCGATTTTGTTAATAATTGTCATAAATAATTTTACTATTAAACTTTCATTAAAATTATTTATTGATAATTATTATATTAGATAATTTTATTAGAATTTTTGCAAATTATAAATTGAATTGCGAATTTTAAAAATGTCTCAACTCGGTTTTTTAAATTTTACAGGAGAGATTAAAAACGTTTTATTTCAAACAGCTTTAATTAAAAGAGTCCATTTTTTTCATAGTAATTACATACTATTTTGTACGAAAAAATGATAAAATGATTGTCTTAAATTAAAGTGTGTTGGAGAAAATTGATATTATAGTTGTCAGAGTTGAGCCTTTTTTGAAATTCATGAAAAAAATTTAATCGTTTTAATCATAAAAATATATTAATTATATATTTTATTATCGAGAATCAATTTTATTATTTTCTTATTTAATTTTATAATGTAATAACTTAATAACTTTCTTTGAGTTCAAAAACAATTCATTATTAGGTTAGAAAACAAACAATCTTAGGTTAAAATATAAAGGAAAACATATTTTAATAAATTTTTCTTTGTTAAAAGTACCTCAGATGAAATTTTCCTATTAAGAAAACGTCAATAAATATTCAATAATGCAGAAAATACAAAAAAGTTAAATTTGAAAAAATCCGAGTTGAGCCCTTTTCGAAATTTGCAATTCAATTGAATTCTTTTAAAGAATTTAAAAAATTTTTTTTATAAAAAAATGTAATTTTTTAAAATAATTTTAAATGAAAATTTTTAAAATAATTGAATTGGAAAAAGTTATTTTTAACTTTTTAAAATTATGTCTAGTAATAATTATAATTGAAAATAATTGAATTCCTGAGAACAATTTTAATGTTTATAAAAATAATTTAATTTTGTCGATTAATTTTACTACATAACATCTATAACTAATTGAATTGTTTCAAAGGATTTATTAAAATTTTAGAAAAGAATTGGATTCTATCGAAAAATTTTATTAAAAATTTTGAAATTAATAAACAAGAATAATTAAATAGTAAAGTAGTTAATAATTGAATTTTTTGAAAGTTTGAATCTGAAATTATTAAAAAACTCACATTTGAAAATAAAAAGTTTTGTAATTTGCATAATAATAAATGGAATAATGTGAAAAATAATTTTTTGACACATGAGGTCTCTTTTCATAGACCAGGTCACATATAATATTATAAAATAATCTGTAGTCATTTAGTGATTTTTTTAAATCAGATCGCCGATTATGTGAATCCTTGAAAATCATTTTCGAGAGTTCAAAAATAACATTTTCAAAACAACATTTTCGGTTTTTGGAGAATCAGGTTGATGATGACTGGTATTTTTGAAAATCAGTTTCGAAGATTTTTGGCAAATTCATTATAGATGGTCTTAATGGTTCAATTTTAGTTTCGGTACAATGTTTAATGACTCTGAAAAATAGAATAGACTTTCGATTTTATACCTATTGAATAATTAAATATTGGTAATAATTTTTTAAAATTTTAATTACAGACTAATTATTATAGATTAATTACTTTTAATTTTTATTACCTTTAAATGTAAGAAATCGTCAAAATTTTAAAATTAAATTTGTTGATCTTAATTTCTCATTTCTCAGATGTGGTTATATCTGATATTTCAATTCAAGTTTCTTTCTTATTAATTCATATTGGTCTTCTTTTTTGATATTTTTTTTCCTGAAAATTTTGGCAGTTTTTAATTATATATTCATACGAAATTGCTTCTTATATTTATATGCGTTAAATTAAAATTTTTCATTGAATATGAAAAAAATGTTTTAAAAGATTAATTTAAAATTAAATAAAATATTATATGTAAAATTAGTTATTTAAATGGTTTTATTTAAATAATTTAGAATAAATTATATATAGAAATTAAGAATTAATTTTTTTTATAGTAAAGCAGTTTTAAAATGTTTTTTTTTCAAAATTTTGATATAAATCTGAATATTAATATAGAATTCAGTCTTTCATTTGTATTTAATTTTTGTGTCAGATAATTTTCATTCAAATAGTTCTGTATAAACGAAATTTTTTATTTTTTATTAGGCCTGTCGCCAATAAATATTTTAAGAGTTTCCCATGATTTAACACGTGAATATGCTACATATCCTTGACCGTGAGTGAAAACATCTTTTCTTAAATCTACTGCAATTTTTTCAAATGTTTGACCTTGCGCTTTATTTATCGTCATTGCAAATGCCAATTTTATTGGGAATTGTCTTCTTTTAAACGAAAAAGGATATTCATTTTCGCAATAAAGTGTAATGCGATTTAAAAACACTACTTCTCCTGATTTGTCACCTGTTAATATTTCACATTTAAGTAAATGTTTTCCTAAATCTAAAATTAACAATCGTGTTCCATTGCAAAGTCCTTCATTGATACTTAGATTACGAATAAGCATAATTATAGAATATTTTCTTAAACATAATTCATGAGGCGGAAGAGAAGTAGGTGACAAAGTATTTAAGTATTCTGGTAATAAAGCTTCTGTAATAGCACCGTTATCATTACAATTTTCTGTACTATCGACGCTAGTATATATTTTTTCGGTTGTTGCATCTAATAACTCTACTACTTTTATGTTTAATTCTTGTACATCAATGTTTCTTGCAGATAGAATTGCACATTTTGTAGCTAGTTTATATTCATTTCGTTGTAAAAGGTCACCAAATGTATCTATAACTATATCTGTTTCTGTGGGTGCAATACATTGATTAGGAATTTGAATACAGTCTTCAGAGTCGTTCAACAAACCATTGCCTACATTAAGTAAAAATGCAGAAAATTCAATTTCTTGAGGTAAAGTTCTCATGTTTTGTGATAAAGTAAATTTTTCAAAGTGTTTCCACAAAGAACTAAATTTTATTGACAAATTTAAACATTCAGCTCGAGTACCATTTTCCTTTACAGGAAGGAGTTGTCTGAAATCACCACCAAGAATAACGATTTTTCCTCCAAATGGTAAATTGTTTCTTTCAATGTCGCGTAATGTTTTATCCATTATTTCCAAAGCATATCGGGGTGCCATTGGTGCTTCATCCCAAATAAAAACATCACACTCTTTTAAAAAGATTCCTTCTTTGGATTGTAATTTTATGTTTGAGGATAAATCATAGAAAAGAGGAACTGGTAAACCAAATACTTTATGTACAGTTTTTCCTTTAGGAAGAAGAGTAGCCGCAATTCCTGTAAAGGCCATTGTACATACTTGTTTATTTTTACTTTTTAAGAGATAATATAAAGTTGTATATACAAAGGTTTTTCCTGATTCACCTGGACCATCTATATAAAAACAATTATTAAAATTAACATCATCTTTCACATTGTTATTTGCAACTTGTAAAATAATATCTACAAATTCTTTTTGTTTTTCATTTAATTTATTATATTGTTCTTGACCCTTACTCATATTTTCTGAATTAATTTCACTGCTTATTATTTCAGTAACTTCATTTATTATTTGTTCCATTTCAGGAAAATCTGACATTCTTCGTCCTTCTGCACAAATTAAGGTATTAATTTCAGAATAAGCTCGCTTATAAGCTTCTTGTTGACAACCATAACGTGAAAAATCTTCCGACATAGCATTTTTAAATTCTTCCCAAAGGTTTTTGGGATTGGTAGGTTGACAATGGATTAATATGCGTACAAATAATTTTCTAAGACTTGAAGGCATCATCCAAAGTATTGCTTCATTCATAGCTTTTTTCCACTCTTCATCGTCTTCTATAAGACCTAATGCCAGACATGCAGCTGTAAATGTATCATAAGTTATTCCATCCACAGTTCGTAAATCTCCATAACTTTGAGCACCTTTAACATAAAGTAAAAGTAAACGTAAGTGGAATAATTCTACTTGAGTAGGACTTACTGAATACATTCGCCCAATACTTTTAAATTGAAATCTTTGTCTTTTTTGCCACTTAGAAATGTTTTTACCATTAATTTTTGTTTTTTTAAACACATAATTAGAAGGAATATTTGTATATGAGTATTTTCTAGCTTCCTCATCTCTAGAGTTTAATGCAAAATAATCAAGTAACATAGTAACTTGATCAACAGCAGAATCCATTACCTCTTGAAGTGCATTTTCTTCAGTACTCTCTATAAATATATTTTGCTCATTTAGTAAATGTACTGGTAAACGCATTACACTATGACTTTTTTCTTGTAAAGGTTTATTTAAAATTCGCCAGCATGCTTCAACTGGTCCAACATATCTTCCATCAATAAAATTTTTTATTTCGTCATGATTAACAATAGATTCTTCATTTGAAGTTTCACTTATATTTATTGCAGCAGAATCATGTCCTTTATACATATATTTATGTAAGTACTTGACAGATTCTATGCCTCCTCCAACGACCTCAACATTAATATGACAATTGTATCGTTTGGACAAAAATGGATTATAAGGAACAACATATCGATTATCAATTTCATATCCGCCTGTTCTAACAAATGTTGTGTTTGTATCTTTTCGTTGATAATGTACTTGACCTCTTTCATTTATAACTGTCTCTTCTTGAAATGGTTTTGGAAATTTTTTAGAACATTTTCCATTTACAATGCATAAACCTTCTCGACAAGGTCCATGTATATTATGCCTCATAATAATTTTATGCAATTCTGGTTCAATATTGTTATCTGGAATTTCAGCTGAAATGTAACGGTCGATGATAATAGGAGTCGATAATTTGTGATTTTGTTTTAAAATTATAAGTATATGTGCATGAGGTAAACCACGCTTTTGGAATTCAATTACATACAAATGTCCGATTGTGTCGCCAAAAATTTTTTCTTTTACAATGCAGTTAATTAAACTATTTTTCTTTATGTTAAAAACTCGTGCACAGATGTCTGGACGATCAGATGCTACTTGATCTGGAAGAAGATTTTCAATAATTTCACGCCACTTAGGATTACAAGTCATTGTTATAAATAAATCTGGCTTGCCAAATTTTCGAACAATAGCCATTGAATCTTGATAATTTTGCATCATATATCGAGGTGATCCAATAAAAGTAGAAGGAAGAACAATCATTTTTCCAATACGACCATCTACACTATTTGCAGTATTCTGCATGAAATCAAATAATCCTTGATATGTTTCAACTCGTAATTTAGTTTGATTAGATTTACAATATTCTGTCCGGTCTTTTTCTATTTTTACGTAATTATCGACAACCCATTGTTGAAATAATCTTCGACCTAAATTAAAAGTGTTAAATTCATTGTTACGAATAGCTAATCTAAATTTAATGTATGCAGATCTTGTGACCCGTCGAGGACGTTTATCTGTCGTTCGCATTATATCTTTGTCCCAACCTCTTGTTCCAAAAGGATAAAAAAGTGGATATACCCATGGCTCTACATTAGGATCCATTGTACTGACTTTTTGTAAAACTTTAGTTTCTTTGTTACATACTACAACATACGAATCTGGAATTTCTCCATCAGCTGTAGTTGAAAATACAGCTGCGACTTCATTTGTTCTTTGAAAATTATATCTATTTTTATCCATGCCTGGTTTTAAAGTAAATAGCAATTGTAATTGAGGGATTTTGTCATTGCTATCTGAAGCTAATCTTTCTTGATTACGTATTTCTTCTCCCATCATTTCGTATGCTTGACAAAAAATATTAACATCACGAAGTACACGATCAAGACTTCTTAAAATTTCGGGATCAAGATGAACATTAACATTTGACCTAATTTCTGTAGCTTCGTTTGGATCAATTATAAAAAGTTGTCCATAACTTGGATTTTCACCCAATATGGGTTTCAAAGTTGTATTAATTTGATAATAAATAGAACCTTGGATTTTGAAGCAAAATGGTCCAGAGCTCCTTCCCCTAAAATTTACTAAATTCGCATTAAAAGATGCAAATGATAATGAACTATTATAACTGCGAATATTCTTAAAAAATTCATTAGATTTAGGGTGGTTTCCTTCAAATAAAGTTTTAATTTCAATAGGTGGTTCTGGTAATTTTTCAATAACTACCTCCCCGTGCCCACAACAATCATTAAACGAATTTTTCTTATTTTGTACTTTTTCATCAGGAAAATGTTTTGCATTGCAATGTGTACAAATTATGTCCATTGGTCCATTATAATGTTCTTGAATTTCAGTAGAATTATTTGTAATAATTCTTACAGATTCTGTTCTTTTACGCTCTCGACAATTACGTTGTCGTTCATTAGATGAGGTGGTTTCACTTTGAGTATGTATTGTTCCTTCAACGATTTCTTGGACATAATTTTGTTCGTTTCTTTCCCTTATTACTACATTTTCTCTATAGCGTCTTTGATTCTCAGCTTTTCTTTCTCTTTGAAGACGTTTAAATTCTTCCTCTTCTTCAGCTGTACGGTATACTTTCCTCTTGGGCATAATAATTGAATTTAATTAAAATTTATTAATCATGTAAATATATTTTTATTTAAATTTAAATATATCTTAAAATTTTAATATCAAATGTGTAAAGTTTCTGGTGTCAGGTATCTAATGTCTAAATATATCTAGAAGGGTCTTTATTATTAAGACCTTTAAGTAAACCTTGAACCCTGAAAAAAAACATTAAATAATTATTACTATATATACACAAATATACAGAAGAACTTTAATTATCCGAGGCACTGATCATGTTCGAATAATGCGGAAAAACTCGAATAAAACGGATTGAGTGACCAAGTCTAGAAAGAAATTTTCACAGAACCACTATCAGGGTGTTTACTATTTTCGTTTAACAAAATTCCCGGTTTTATCTTAATTATTCCCGGTTTTTTGTCTCATCTAAATCTACAAATTACTTCAAAAATTTTCATTAGATTTTTTATGAATAATTAAATTCTTTTGACGAGTTTCTTTAAATTTTTTGAAAAAAAAATTTTAATTTAAAAAATTTTTTAAGTTTTTTAATAATTTTGATTGAAAATTTAGAAAATATATTTTTAACTAATTCAAATTTAGAGAAATGAGAATATTTTTAATATTTATAAAAATTGAAATAAAAAGCGATTTTTTAAAAACAAATTAAAATAATAAAACTTTTTTTAATTTTCGCGGTTAGTTGACACCCTGTGACTATTTATGTTCATTGCATTTAAAATTCAGTTTATTTTTGTCATTTAATATTATTATTCTAATACTTTAAATAAATAAAAAAATACTTTAATTTTTTTAAATTTTCACATGTTCGTGTTATCGAATTTTTATATTATCCGAGGCATCTCTTCTCCACATTGTCTCCGAAAATTGAGGTTCTACTGTATATAGTAATATATTTCTACATAAGTCAAAATGAAAAGTAACATTAATCAATCAATTCTTTAAAAAATACATATACACATAATTATACATT
Organism: Leptopilina heterotoma; assembly: GCF_015476425.1. Classification (NCBI taxonomy): domain Eukaryota; kingdom Metazoa; phylum Arthropoda; class Insecta; order Hymenoptera; family Figitidae; genus Leptopilina; species Leptopilina heterotoma. The sequence continues at coordinate 279,845 of NW_025110821.1, forward strand.
CCCTTAATGTTAACAAAAAATTCGTTACTTTATTTACTCATTCAACTCAAAGCAATAGGATTTTGATTATTATTATTATTATTACAATTGTAACTATAATTTTTTTAAAATCAAAATTCTATAAGATCCATGAATTTAAAAAACAATTAATAAATAATAAATTTTATTAAATGAAAATTTGGTCAAATGAAAATTGTTTAACTTTCGGAAAACACACACACACATTTCAATCAATTTTTAAAGCTCAACCAATTTTAAAATGTTTATCTGATGAAATTAAAGAATTTTGTTTAAACATAATTTTTATGAGTGACAAAAAAATTCTTCCCAACACTTTATATTTCTCATTAAAAATATTACATTACAATCAAATTTTTTTTTTTTAAATTTGGCAGTAAGGTTATTAAATTTTGTTAAAAAACCGTTAAATAAATTTAGTTAAATAATAATTAAATTAAACGATTTAAAGTGAATTCTATAGTTAAAATTGTTCGGGCAATAATAATAATAATACTAATAATGATGATAATAGATAATTATAATAAAAAAATATTTCCAGAATTTTAACAATTATCTTGACATTTACAATAACAATTTTTATTGCGAATATATAATTATAATAAAAGTTGTAATAATTATGTTTATAAAAATGTTGATTATAACAAAAATATTTAAAAAGAATATATATATTTTTCTACTTTGATTTTCTATTTAGAAAATTAACCTTAATAAAAGTATTACATTTATTTACGGAAATACACATTATTATTTTAATATTATATTAATACATACCTGCCTAATATGTAGTAATCTCCAGTAAATTTTTATTTTATTAATTTAAAATTAATAAAAATTTCCAAATTCGGATAAGTTATAATAATTTTCAAAATCAAAATAAACAATTTTCAATATTTCACCACAGCACAACAAAACAAATTACGCTTAATAATTCGAAGAACACAACAAAACACATATCGCGAAATAAATGTCTTTATTCGACTAAGAAATATTATTTATCACAAGAAAAAAGGATTTATTAAATTTGACGTTTAAACGATTAAATGTCAAAACGCGAAACAAACCTGAATACTGTCCATAATGAATTTGTAGCGAAAGTAAAGATATTCAAGCTAAACCAATCAGCTCTTCGGAAAAGCGGCAACAATACATTTCGAGATAATCGTGACAAACCTTTTTCTTATTAATGGATTCAGATTGAAACTCCTTGTTTAAATCAGTAAACAATGGAAGTACAAAGCTTAAAAAGTCGAGATACAGTTTGTTTACCGGATTTTCTAAAAGCAAATGAATCGTCGTAGCAGTAGAAAGATCATCGCAATTTTTTTTTAAATGTTCCGAAACAAAATACAATTTTAATGCAGAGTATTGTTCTCTGACTCGTTGAACAGAAAGCAACAAAGATAACCATCTAGTTTGACTTGGATGGAGTAATTTATGCGGTTTTAAATCAACAAACAATTGAAACTCTTTGAATTCCGATAATCTTTTAAAACTTCTATGCATATAATTGTAAACATATCGAACTAACGATTCTACATCTCCAGGAAGTTTTTCACAAGCACTAGATGCTGCTAGATCGAAAGAGTGGCAAATACATCGAACAATAAACAAAAATGGATTATCACGTTTAAGAAGGGTAGAAACCGAGTGGTGTTTACCCATCATGACAGATGCATTATCTGCAACGAATCCTAACATGTTGATTTTATAAGGCACACCATTTTCATTAAATAAATTAATTATTTCACTGTAAAGGTGGTCTGTATCAGCTTGTGATACTTCTTTAATGCACAAAAAATTATCATCTACTTTTAGGTCGTTGAAATATCGTACAACAATTGCCAAAGTTTTTACTGACGACTTATCAGTTGATTCATCAATCATTATTGAAAATTTATTTTCTTTTAATTTTGTGATTAGATTTTCAAAACTATATTTCCCTATCACATTAACGATTAAAGATTTACACTTTGTTCTGCCGCACGTCATTTTTTTAACTACCCCCTCATCAAGATGTAAATTTTGAATGAGTTTTACAAGATGATCTGAAGTTGAGAAGGATAAATTATGCTCGGCTATAAAACTGGCGATTTTTATTTCATTTATCTTCGATTTTTTCTCTATGCCCAACCTTATTTCATAACCAATATTAGTCAATACAGATTGATTTCTACCGAATTTTGATGCATTTTCAGAATGCTTTTTCGACTTTAAATGTCGAGAAACTTCTACTTTGCCAGCTTTGTAGGATTGTTTACAATAATCACATGAAAAGAATAGATTTCCTTGTTCACTAGGCTGAATCCAATTTTTAAATGTCGGTTCCTTTTCCCATACTGCTTGGTATTTCTGCGGATAGGTTTTTTTAGTGCGTTTTTTTATTTTTTCTGTTGTGTGATGTTCAGTTTGTTCTGCTTGATCCATTTCGGAATTTGTCTCAATTTCATCTGAAGACATATTGTATAAACCTTAAAGAAAAAAAAGTTTTTAATTTAAATATTTTAATTTTCATTTTAATTACACAATTTAAAAAAATTTTATTCCTGTATTTTAATATAAAAATAAAATATCATTTTACGTAATGAATGAGTAATATTTGATAATTTTTCTGTAATGTGCGATGTAATTATTTTATTTTTTTAATTAATTTATTATTATTTACCATAGAAACGAATATAAATTAAAATATTTTATAACCCAAAAAGAACAATAAATAATTGTCGAACCGGTAAGGCATAACACGTGTTTTGTAAGGTTAGGTGCGTTAGCGCAATCGAGTCACTTTTGATTAGTCCTTATATTTAAATTTTTATTTACTGCAAGTATCTACAAGCAAATCCAATGAAAATCGTCTGCTCGCATTATCTGCTTAGGTCCGATATCCACAACAATATTAATCAGAGTTGTAGTTGGTGAATTAGGTTTAATTACATTATTAAACCTAGTTCACTGGCTTAACAGTCTATTAAGCTGAAATCACATTGTACATTGGTAAAACTTTTCACAATAAAGTGACATATAAAACTTTTGCAAACTTTTTCAAAAAATGTTCATATTTTTACAATAATTCTTCAAATTCTTCAAATATCGCAGATTGATTAAATTTTCTTCAGATCTGAAGAAAAATCTTTGAATCTGGCAGCACTGGTGAAGAGTTCTTCCTCTTCGACTTTGCAAAAACTCCAGTCCCTTCTAAGGTATGGTTCCGCAGGAGGAAACAAAGAATTTATTATCTTTCTGACCCAATCGGGATTGTCCAGGCCAAGGGTCTTTTGCCTCGTCGCTAATTTCTTAGTAACGATTTTAAAAGCCAGACCCCATGGGTCCTTATCGACTTCCTCGTTTAGGTCCTTTCAGCTACGGCGTCGCGACTTGCGGATCTCTTTCTTGAGGTTCTTTTTCGCCTCCTTGAAAGCCTCTTTCAGCAAGGGATCTCCCTGAGATCGGGTATATGTCCTTCTTGCTTTGAGGCATTTCTTCCTCAAGGAGGCTAGCTCCTCTGACCACCAGTGCAAGGATTTTCTTACGGGAATGGCGCCTTTGCGTGGCATTGACGCATTGCAAGCGGTGACTATCATGTTTCTCACCGCTCGCACCTTCCCATCCAAACTGCTCGGCCTCTTCACCCAGCCCAAGTCCTCAATCAAAAGGGCTTCTCTTAGGGACCGGCCGAACTTTTCCTTGTCGAGTCTCTTTATATTCCACGAGAAGGTTTTGCGACTAGGAACATCCTGTCTTTTTTCTCCTCGTGTGTCTCCCATTGAGACTGAGAACTCAATGTACTGGTGGTCACTTGCGGTATATTCATCTGAAACCCGCCAGTCGCTTATGCGGCTAAATAGTTTAGACTGAAATCACCTTATCCTCCGTCGTGGTTTCATCCAGCTCCTTGATCTCAAGAGACCTTTTATTTACGAGAGCAGATACCCTCATAAGATTTTGGGTCTCTTGCCGTGATCTTTACCGCTTCCGTGGTTCTAAGCTTCAAAGGGCGTTTTGAGAGCTCTGTTTTCTCGCCTGGGGGCTTCTTTCTTTGAGCCCGTTCCCTTCTTTTTCCAACAACCTTAAAGCCGTCCTTATTGTCTGCTCCTTCTTTTAAGACGGTCTTAGCATACGTCTGGCTAGGACTACTTGAGGACGCCTTTTTTTCTCCAACTAGCGACTCAGAATTAAGCGGTGGAGCATCATTTCGCTTAATCCTCTTTTCGCTCCGAGTCACTTGTTGGGGACTCTTATCCGGGCTAATACCTTCTCTGGGGCGCTTATTTACGTTCTTTCCCTTATTAAAATCTGTAGCTGCTGCACTATCAAGAGTTGCAGCAGCACTCCTCTTTTGCCTTGGAGTTCCCACAGTTGAAGTCCGTGGCTCCTGATCCCTGAACGGTTCAGGGATAAAACGCAGATTCCTACAAATTGTTAAGAACGCACGCTCCAAAACCGCCACGCCATCCTGGATGTCGCAACTGACGTTCTTTTGGCGCTTGAATGCCTGTTTATTATTATTATTATTATTATTATTATTTTTTATTCACGGGGGAGAAGAGGAAATGCATTTACGCATCCCCAGGAAGATCCCACTTACCTGGGGTATGTCGGACTCGTACAAAATGCAAGGAAAAAAAAAGAAACCTCACATACCTGCTTTTAACGGCAGTCACCCTACCGACTAAAACCTCTTTTTGTTTCCGCTGGGTTTCGAACCTTCTATCCACCTACGGAACTACCTAGTGGCTTCAGACTTCGTAGATGAATGGTTCCATGTAGTCGCTGGCGCAACTCTCCCGTGCCGCTCTTGTTCTGGCCTTATTTTCTCCTTGTCCTTGACAAAGTCTTCTTTGTTTCCTCGAGGGCAGTTCTGAAGACCTTGCAACTCCCTGATCCGGCTACATGTTGGATGTTCTCCTTTTCGCCGAACTTCGCCTTGCATAAGAAGCAGCATGGGCTCTTCTTACAGTCTGCTGCCTTATGGCCGGCTTCTCCGCACTTAAACCACGCAGCCGACCTATCTACTGCATTGCAGTCTCGACCTATATGACCATAGTCAAGACACCTATGGCACCTTTTGACCATAACTCTACTTCTGATCCTGCAGGACACGAATCCAATCTTTACGTGACCCACCTTCTCCAGCTTATCAGCATCTTCCTGGCTGGTGACCACAACAGCGAGTTTCACTCCTCGCTTATTTGGCCCAAGGACCGTCACCTTTCTGCTTCCAGCTGGATCTGTGGAAACTTTCTCTAGGGCATCCTCAACATCTTCCTTCTCAGTAAGGGCATCCATGTCGCGGATCTCCAGCACAGTCTGCCGGTCCGCCATTTGCACTTTTCCCAAATCGCCGATAACCTTAGTCACCTCTTGAGCGAACAACTTCTTGTTTGAAGACCCTCCAATCTTAATGAGAAGGTCTCCCTTTTTAGTGGGTAAGGCTTCCACAACCCTTGTCTGACTGGCCTCTAGGTCAGCCTCTTTTCGAACTTTCGCCAGCACTTCGGCGAAAGTTTTTCCTTCGGCCACTTTAACAATCACTGTGGCTCTTCCCTTCTTGACCTGGTCTGGCTTTGGAACCGTATTGATCCCCTTGCCTCCAGTCTTTTTTGGTCTCTCCTCCTTTTTTTTTTTGGATCCTTCGCAGGCTCAGGATCACTTCTCTTCCGCTTCTGAGCATCTAAGACGACGTTTCTCAACACGATTGCGTTACAACGATCTCTTCTAACTCTGCGATCTTGTCTAGCTTCTTCAGACCAGGTCAAACCCTGGTAGAAACTCTCGTCCTTTTTTGCAGCTGCTGCGTGCTTCTCCTTTACGTCCCTTATGAGCGACGTTAAGCTTCTGAGTCCATCCTTGATTGTCCTATTGACATTCTTCTGGACTTCACAGGACTTCAGCATCTTGCTGACCTCCTCCTCCATTTCTAGAATGCTCGCTACATAAAACTGTACAAAGATAAATAAAAAAAAAAAAACACAAACAATTAAAAAATGTATAAGGACAAATAAATCACAAAATAAATTAATAAAAAACAAACGAATAAATTAAAAGCTGTTTAAATTACGCTTTTTGGCGGCCGTCGAGATCCTTCCTCGACATAACCGAGATTATGAAGTTCTCGACTTGCCGCCAATTCTCCTCTGACTGGGTCATCAGCGATACCATGTTCTCCGGTGTAACTTGACTGTTTACACCTTCGAACATGGCCTGCCTCTCCAAGTCCCATTTCTTGCATGAGAAGAGGGTGTGCTCCGCGTTGTCCTCAGGGAACTGGCAATATGCACACACCTCGTCCTCGCGTAATTTAAAGCGGCACAGGTACGAGTTAAAACACCTGTGACCTGTGAGCGCCTGAGTCAGATAATAGGAGACTTCTCCATGCTTTCGGTTTATCCAGGTGGTGAGTGTTGGAATCAGACGATAGGTCCATCTGCCCTTTTCCTCCCCATCCCATCTGTCCTGCCATGTCTCGATAAGTCTGTTTTCTCGCGTATTTGCGGATGCGGTCCTTGCTAGGTCTTTCTTCCTCTGGGTACTCGGGATTATTTCTTCTTTTAAAAAGAAGAAATACTTCCTCCCTTTCCCTTGCCATAAGATCTGCCGGCGGGACACTTGCAAGGACTTGCGCAGCACTCGTCGAGACCGTCTTATACGCAGAGACGATACGGGTAGTAACACATCTCTGCGCAGACAGCATATTATCGCAAATGGTTTTGCTTCTTGTTTTAAGTGAGGGAGCCCACGCTGCTGCTGCGTAAAACAGCTTAGCGTGGGCAACACTAACCACCAGTCTCCTTTTCCTTTCACGTGGTCCGCGAACGTTTGGCATAAGTCGTGCCAAGTCTGACGCACACTTTATCGCCTTATTCAAGCCCGTCGCTATATGGTAATGGAAGTTTAACCTTCCATCGAGCTCCACTCCTAAATACTTAATATGTTTACTCCACTTGACCTCGAATTCGTCTATCACGATTCGTGGGAAACTATAACCACGTCTGTCTGTGACGAGCAGAGCTTCGGTTTTTTCCAAGGCCATTTGAAGACCTCTGGCATCCAACCAGCTTTTAACTCGCCGCAGACATTCGTTCACCAATGTCCCAAGGGCTTCCTCGCTTTCGGCTGAGCACACGACCAACGCATCGTCCGCAAAGCCGATGATGACCGCGCCTTCAAGTAGACCCATTCGCAGGAATTTATCATAGGATACATTCCACACGAATGGTCCCACCCTCGAGCCTTGTGGGGCACCACTTTGCATCTCTTCCTTCAGAGTCCAGTTGTCCCCCTCATATATTACCCACCTGTCGCTAAGATAATCATTTATTATCCGCAACAAGTAGGGCGGTATTCTCTTCTCCATCATTGACTGGATGAGATCTTTCCATCGTGCGGAGTTAAACGCGTTACGTATGTCAATAGCCACCAATGCACAGAAGCCCTTCTTCTTCTTTGGTCCCAATTTGTTTTTTCCCGCTTTGGCTATGTCCACAACTGCCTGAATGGCATCAACCGTTCACCTGCCTTTGCGGAAACCAAATTGGTAATCGGATAGACTATTCTCTCCGGTCAAATGGGTTTGCATTCTCTGCAGAACCATATCCTCTAGAAGTTTACCCATCGTACCTAACAGGCAAATAGACCTGTACGACGAGACTTTATCCAGAGGTTTTTCACCTTTTCTTAGGAGGACTAGCCTCTGCCGCTTCCAGTCGCGGAAAAACTCTCCTTTTTCAAGGCAAAGATTGAAACATCGGAGCAGAATCCGGGGTGAAGTGTCGATAACCAATTTTAGGATCTCGTTACTTATCCCATCAATTCCAGGCGCCTTGCCTGTTTTCAATCTTCTACCTGCATTTTTCAATTCTGTAAGAGTGAAGAGTTCCTCCTCACCGACTTCGCAGGTACTCCAGTCCTTCCTAACACACTGTTCTGCAGGAGAAAATAGAGCTCTTATAATCCTTCTGACCCAATCGGGATTGTCCAGGCCGGGGGTCTTTTGCCTCGTTCCTAATTTCTTAGTAACGATTTTAAAAGCCAGACCCCATGGGTCCTTCTCGACTTCATCAATTAGGTCTTTCCAGCAACGGCGTTGTGACGCTCGAATCTCTTTTTTCAGGCTTTTCTTGGCCTCCTTAAATACTTCCTTTAGCAAAGGATCTCCCTTAGAACGGGTATAATTCCTTCTAGCTTTGAAGCACGCTTTCCGCAAGGAGGCCAGCGCATCAGACCACCAGTGCACCGAGTTTTTCCGTGAAGGGGTTCGCTTACGACGCGGCATAGATGCATCGCAAGCTGTGGTGATGACTTTCCTTACCGCTCGCACCTCTGCATCCAGGGTATTCGGCCTCTTTACCCATCCCGATTCCTTAATAAGGCGGGCTTCTTCTAGGGAACGGACAAATTTCTCCTTATCGATTTTCTTCACATTCCATGAGGGGCACTTTCGACACGGAACTTCCTGTCTTTTGCCTCCTCCTGTGTCTCTTACTGAGACCGAAAACTCGATATACTGATGGTCACTTGCGGTATACTCCTCAGAGACTCGCCAGTCGCTTATGCGTTTGAATAAGGGAGTTGATGCTATCGTAAGATCAATGATGGATCCGATTGCACCCCTCCTGAACGTCCAAGCTCCTCCCCGGTTCACAGTAATTAAACTGTTTCTGGAGACCATTTCTCCGATCACTTTGCCTCTTTTATCGAACCTTGACTCGCCCCACTCCGGCGACTTAGCATTAAAATCGCCAGTGACAAGTACATCCAACCTGGATTCTCTAAGGCTCGATTCGAGTTCTTCCATGTCGGCTTCGAAGTCCGTCAGTGGATCATTAGGCGAAAAGTAGCAGCTATACATTCGTATGTCTCCAACTTCCACCCAGACAAATCCACTGCTCGTCTCCAGGTATCTGTCAACCCTCAGTTCGGGATTGCACACCTGGACAGCTGCCCTACCCGACTTATCTTGATACCAGGAACCTAGGTCGATTTTTCTGTATTGCTCGCTGCATTATTATTATTATTATTATTATTATTATTATTATTATTATTATTTGTTACATCCTGTATATTTTTCAAATTATATTTTTCAAATAACTTAAAATGGGCCCTATAAGAGTAACATTGAACAGACTAGACAAACATTTCAAAATTATCTTTTTTCTAAGAAAATTCGTTCACACAACATTTTTATCGCTCACAGATTGTACCGTGAAAAAGGCAGTTCAAATTTCATCCTTCTTAACAGTCAATTCTAACCTTGCTAAAAAGAAATACATTTTCCGAACAAAAGTCAAAGTGTTTCCAAATGTGAAAGGAATCCATAAATTGTAATATAACCTATGACCAGATGTCTGAAGAACGACCTTTTTAAGGGTACGGTCGAGAGTGCATACATATACACATTCTAAAATGTGTTTAAATAATAGAAACGTTAATTTTCATTTGCAAATGAATAATAAATAAAACAATAAATAAAAATGATAAATAATTAATATTTTAATATTATCAATATTGTGTGTAAATAAATATTTATTGTTTATAAAATAATTAATAACAAATAAATATCCACAAATAATAATTATAAACAATAAACTAAGAATAATTCACAAATTATTAATAACAATTTATAAAAAATAAATGATCATAAAATCGAAATAAATAATTAAATAATGCGACAATTACGTTAAAAATTACGATAAAATTAAAATTCAAAAACCTACATACATTTAAAAATTATAAACAATTAAACTACGCTATAACAAATATTGTAAAATTATTATTAATTAGTTTATAACAATATTTTGTAAAATCTCAAAAACGTGAAAAAATAAAATAATATATAAAAAAAAAATAGTAGGGATAAAATAATATCCCTACTATTTTAGAAAGACACTGACCTAGGGTACGTCCCTTTAAGACACAACCTACATAAGTGGGATGGGTCTTGAAGACCCAATCCAGAAACGACAAAATCAAATCTTTTAACTTTTTACCAATCTAATAATTAGTCAGCCTCTTTTTCCATCTCCCTAAAAATATTTTCCAAAAATCTAAAAACTCCCTAAAATCCTAGTGGGGACAAACCTTTAAAAAACAGCATCCCCAAGAGGATAAAATGTCAAACAGTATCCTTACAAGACAACTAGACACAAGTCAGTTAAAATCTCATTCCAAGTATTCAGTTCAATCTTAAACATTCATACAGTGTTCAGTCTCAAGTTTTCAATACTAAAATTCAACTTAAGTTCAAGTCTATTTTAAAAGTTATATACAAGTGTTAATTCTATTACCAAATTCAAATAATTTCATCACATATCGAAATCATAAATCGATATATCGATACATCGATACAGTTAAATCGATTAATCGATTATTAATAATCGATATTACGAAAATTCCAAATTATTTCACGTTTTTGAGGACAACGATATTATTCATAAATAATAAATAAAAAGTGAGTACAAATTCAAAATATTCTTATTAAATTCATCTTTCTCTTCTTAACTTTCTCAAATCTTGTCCAATTCCCAAATCCAGGTTCTATAACTGAGAATTAAAAAAATTAAATACCTTTTTAAACTAATTGTGACTCCTGAAATTGTTACCTATGTTATCGAACCCTGTCATCTTATTTTTCTGTATTTGATGATTTGGATTCATCCTTTATAAATTAAAATCCTAAACATTTCAAAAACAAAACAAAATAAAACTCGAAAGTGTCCCGAACTATTAAGCGAGAGCTTAGGTTCTAATCACTAACATAATTCCATTTATTAAATATTCATTTATTTAATAAATTGAATTTAAAATAATTATGTTTAGTCCATAGGACGTAACATATTATTATTATTATTATTATTTATTATTATTATTATTATTATTATTATTATTATTATTATTATTTTTTTTTTTATTCACGGGGGAGAAGAGGAAATGAATTAACGCATGCCTAGGAAGATCCCACTTACCTGGGGTATGTCGGACTCGCACAAAATGCAAGGAAAAAAAAAGAAACCTCACATACCTGCTTTTACGGCAGTCACAATACCGACTAAAACCTCTCCTTGATTCCCCTGGATTTCAAACCTTCTATCCACCTACGGAACTACCTTTCGGCTTCAGACTTCGCAGATGGATGGTCCCATTTAGTCGCTGGCGCGACTCTTTCGTGCCGCTCTTCTTCTGGCCATTATTTTCTCCTTGTTCTTGACAGGGTCTTCTTAGCTTTCTCTAAGGCAGTCCTGAAGACCTTGCACCGACCTGATCCAGCGACGTGTTGGATGTTCTCCTTTTCGCCGAACTTCGCCTTGCACAAGAAGCAGCATGGGCTCTTCTTACAATCTGCTACCTTATGGCCGGCTTCTCCGCACTTGAAGCACGCAGCCGACCTATCTACTGCTTGGCAGTCTCGACCTATATGGCCATAGCCAAGGCACCTGTGGCACCTTGTGACCATAACTCTTCTACTAATTCTGCAGGACACAAAACCGATTTTAATCTGCCCTATCTTCTCCAGCCTGTTAGCGTCCTCTTGGGAGGTGACCACGACAGCGAGCTTATTTGGTCCGAGGACCGTCAACTTCCTGCTTCCTGCTGGCACCGTAGATAGTTTGTCCATGGCTTCTTTGACATCCTCCTGTTCGGTAAGGGTGTCCATGTCGCGGATCTCCAGCACAGTCTGCTGATCCGCCATCTGCACCTTACCCAGATCGCCGATCACCTTTGTCACCTCTTCGGTAAACAACTTCTTGTTTGAAGACCTCCCAATTTTAATGAGCAGGTCTCCCTTTTTAGTGGGTAAAGCTCCCACAACCCTTGTCTGACTGGCCTCCAGGTCAGCCTCTTTTCGAACCTTCGCCAGCACCTCGGCGAAGGTAGCTCCTTCAGCCACTTTGACGACCACTGTGGCTCTTCCCTTCTTAACTGGATTTGGCTTTGGTGCCGGTTTGGTCTCGTTACCTTTAGACCTTCTAGAAGGTCCCTCCTCCTTCTTCTTTTTTGGGTCCTTCGTACTCTCAGGATCACTTCTCTTCCGCTTCTGAGACTCCAGGACCACGTTTTTAGGCATTACTGCATTAAAACGGTCACGTCTTATTCTTCGGTCCTTTCGTGCATCCTCTGACCAGGCTAACCCCTGGTAGAACTTCTCATCTTTTCTGGACGCTGCTGCGTGCTTCTTCTTCACATCCTGTATGAGCGATGTTATGCTTCTAAGTCCATCCTTAATTGTCCTATTGACATTCTTCTGGACTTCGCAGGGCTTCAGCATCTTGCTGACCTCTTCTTCCATTTCTAGAATGCTTGCTGCCTCTTCCGCCCGCAGCTTCACGCATTCATCTCGATGTTCATTGCAGCTAGCAATGTCAATCGCAGAAGCATTACTGAATACAGAAATGCAGCTGGCTTGACTCGTCACGCTGCTCGTACTCCCTCGTCTCTCCGCCCTGTCCACGATGATCTGTGGGACTCCCAACGCGTTGTTGCCCTCCTGCATCCTTGGGCCACTGGCCACCGTCCCCACGCTATGCGCTTGACGATCGGAACCAGTGAGGGATTTAGCCGTAGCATTACCCCGCAGGTACTCTTCCTCGTTTTTACAATCGCTCATGATGGATGTTGGTGGGGTTGGTATGATAAAACAAAAGGAAATATAAAAAAAGAAAAATAATAAATATATATTATAGTAAATTTAATAAACTTGCGACCTACTACCAGCCCGACCCACTAAATCCCGTAACCCTTCTTCTGGAGCCCTTTACCCTCCCTCGGAACTGTCGTATGACTTTAGCCATCGAGATTGGCGCTCCAACTCTGTCGCTAATGCGACCTTCTTCTTCTCTCTGCGGTTTTCCTGCGTCCATAGTTAAAAATTTAAAACTATTTCAATATAAAAGCGGAATTAACAGCACAACAGTAATAAAAAAACAAATGTTTAATTAAGTGTAAACAGTCAAAAGATAAAATTGCAAACGGATATATAAAAAAAAGAAAAAAAAACGCGTATATAATATTGAAAACATAAAACAAATTAAAAAATGTAGAAGGACAAGTAAATCACGAAATAAATTAATAAAAAAAAAACAAACAAACAAACAAATTAAAAGCTGTTTAAATTACGCTTTCTGGCGGCCGTCGAGATCCTTCCTCGACATAACTGAGATTATGAAGTTCTCGACTTGCCGCCAATTCTCCTCTGACTGGGTCATCAGCGATACCATGTTCTCTGGTGTAACTTGACTGTTTACACCTTCGAACATGGCCTGCCTCTCCAAGTCCCATTTCTTGCATGAGAAGAGGGTGTGCTCCGCGTTGTCCTCAGGGAACTGGCAATATGCACACACCTCGTCCTCGCGTAATTTAAAGCGGCACAGGTACGAGCTAAAACACCCGTGACCTGTGAGCGCCTGAGTCAGATAATAGGAGACTTCTCCATGCTTTCGGTTTATCCAGGTGGTGAGTGTTGGAATCAGACGATAGGTCCATCTGCCCTTTTCCTCCCCATCCCATCTGTCCTGCCATGTCTCGATAAGTCTGTTTCTCGCGTATTTGCGGATGCGGTCCTTGCTAGGTCTTTCTTCCTCTGGGTACTCGGGATTATTTCTTCTTTTAAAAAGAAGAAATACTTCCTCCCTTTCCCTTGCCATAAGATCTGCCGGCGGGACACTTGCAAGGACTTGCACAGCACTCGTCGAGACCGTCTTATACGCAGAGACGATACGGGTAGTAACACATCTCTGCGCAGACAGCATATTATCGCAAATGGTTTTGCTTCTTGTTTTAAGTGAGGGAGCCCACGCTGCTGCTGCGTAAAACAGCTTAGCGTGGGCAACACTAACCACCAGTCTCCTTTTCCTTTCACGTGGTCCGCGAACGTTTGGCATAAGTCGTGCCAAGTCTGACGCACACTTTATCGCCTTATTTAAGCCCGTCGCTATATGGTAATGGAAGTTTAACCTTCCATCGAGCTCCACTCCTAAATACTTAATATGTTTACTCCACTTGACCTCGAATTCGTCTATCACGATTCGTGGGAAACTATAACCACGTCTGTCTGTGACGAGCAGAGCTTCGGTTTTTTCCAAGGCCATTTGAAGACCTCTGGCATCCAACCAGCTTTTAACTCGCCGCAGACATTCGTTCACCAATGTCCCTGTTACAAACCAGAAATAAATTTATAAATTAGGCTTTTGAGATGGCCCTTTATCTCGATTTGGGGAGGCACCAAGCTGCCAGAATGTTTTATTATTCTGTTTAATTTGTGGGGACGTTATCCTACTTTTAAAAGTTACCTTCTGATTCGTTAAATGCACTATTTTTAAAATGATTTGAATTTAGGGTTTAGTTAGGTAAGTAAAGAAATTGATTCTATGAATACATGATTTATTTTAGAATAGAAAAATACCTTTTTAATACAGAATGATTATAGTGTGTTACAAATAGAAAATGTATGTGTGTTAGAATATGTAAATTGAAACGATACTTATTTACTTACAAACTACCGGCGGAGCTATTCCTCTTTTGAATCACAAAGCATCCGTCGGGCGAAAATTCTTTTGTTCTTGTTTCTACCGAAAATCGCGACGTAAGATTCGCGCAATTTTCTTTCGTTTGCGAGATTGCACTTGTGGCGAGTGGACGCGGGCAATATCTATGCAACTGGCCGTCTCACGCAACTGTGTAAAACTCACTGCGGATCTACCGTTTACCGAATTAGTCCGGGCAATATCTATGCAACCGATAATTCGATAATTGGTTTTGATCGCACTCGTGGGCCACCGATATTTGAGACGGACGCGGGCAATATCTATGCAACCGGCCGGTTATAAATAACAAGATTTTAAAACTGCTAATTAGATTAACAATTCCAAAATCTCACCAAAATCAGCCCGCACTGGACTCCACCGGCTCAGAGAATTTGAAAATTTTAACGTCTGCCCTAATTCATGCAAATCGGGTTCCGGGTCGCGGACGGGCTTTTTGTCGCGAAATTTCTCTGTCCCAAAACACTTTCTAGGTTAGACCCAGGAGAGGTGTCTTCGAGAAGAAGCGAGAATTCGTACTGCGATGATTGAAATTTTGCGACAAGCCTCTAACCCTTGCCTTTGGTGCAAAGCGGGGAAGATTTTTAGGAGTAGGAGTAAGTAGTAGGAGTAAGTCATGGGCCCATTGGTCTATGCATTTTTGCTGACGTTTTGGATCTCACGGTGGGTCCGTGAGAACGGAAACGGTCTGTTAACATGATACTTTTTTGAAATATTATTTGAAATAACTTAGAATTTAAATAATAATTATATTGTTTAATTAATAGAATTATTATTTATCTTAGTTATAATAGTGTATATAATTTATTTATTGTAATTATATTGTTCCTACTTTTTATAGGTTGCTTGTATATGCATTTTACATATCGAGTAGTATATATATATATATGCATATACATACAACCTAATGTCCTCCGGCATTTTGTTGTAACAACAATGTTTACAACAAAATGTTTAACTATTGTTAAATTGTTTCTGTGTGCACTTGACTTGATTCATAAATTCAAGTGTCATAAGGCATGCCGCCTTGTAGTTTACGTCAGCTGTAACGCACGTGCGTTTGTTTTGAAGCTGTAGTCTACAGCTTATGGGCCCCAAAGGGAGAGGAAAGTTCTACGCACAACCAGGCAGCGATTAGAGGCAAGCATAGCGCGCTTGTATTGGTGTCCGTAGCATGAAAACCGTCAAGGTATTAGTTCTGTAGCCGGGGAAGCCAGTGAGTGTGCTGGTGTTCATAAACGGCGGCCGCGCAGGCATGTGTGTGTTGCCGCCGACCATCCCCACACACGCGCAACCTCACAGTGTATTTCCTTAGTTGTAGACAGTAATTGACAAATGGAATATATATATAGGTTGCAGCATTGCGCCTCGTTTTATGTTTTACAGAAAATTTGGGTATGAATTTTACATTTATTATTTACCGCATAATATTGCCGCAAGGTTCGATGTAAGCAGCATTGACTGCGCTGGTACAATTATTAATAATTATTTATTATATTCATTATTTAGTAGAAGGAGAAAAGAAATAATAATTTCTTTTGTCCTTCTAACTATTTTTATAGGCATTCCTTAGTTAAAGGCATTCTCAAACGTTATCAGAGTGTCAAATATCCTCGAGCATAGCGTCGCCGCGTTGCGACGTTTTTATACTTGGGCTGATTTAAAATTAATATTTATCCTACATGGTTGCCAAATAACTCTTTTTAAAGGACTAATATTCTAACAACCCACCGTGAAAATTCCAGTTTTCGTCCCCGAAAACCCTGATGCCTTGAACTTGGAAATGCACATACTACACGGAAAAGTTCTTGGGCGAGTCGCTGTACAGCTGTCTGTGTGGCGTCTGAGGAGCGAAAAGTGACCTAAAACTTTTCCGGTAAAGATGTACAGCTTCCCATT